>NC_134485.1:242841624-242939124 GCF_040206685.1 Ascaphus truei | reverse complement strand
TTAGGAAAAGAAATACAATGTTTACCAAATAACACTGAGGAAGCAATAAAAGCCTACATTACCACTTGTTTTGAAGAATGTATAGCATGTCAGCAATTTACATAATATGCTGATATCGAAATGTGGAGCAAAACAGCCGGCTAGATGAATATTTAATTAACTTGCAGAATGCGAGAAAGACCGCATTGTGTATCTCATTTCACTGTCACTTACTAAAGGTCATTAACTTTTACTCTTCATTTACTAGCCCTTTAAAAAATGATGTTAAACATGATGGTATTATTTAAAGGTACAATCATTCCTATCAACAAAGTGACTCAATGGCAGTGACATGTTAAAGAGTGAATCCTGGTCGGGCAGTACCTTTTCTATAACAAAAAAATAAATACTATAAAACAGTTTAAAAAAAAAAATATTTCCTTTAAAATTAGTCAATAAATATGGTAAGATTAAATTTACCATTGGAAAGTTTTGATTTCCTCTAGCTTCCCCTTTTGTGTTGAGTAAGACTTTGTAAAGGAAAAGTTATTGGACTCAAACCTCTTGTTTCGTATATCCCCGCTTTAGAGAATTAATTTGGAAGAAACGTGTTTTCAAAAAAAGTTAATGGAAATGTTGTCTTTTCAGTGATCTATCTTATATCAAGACACGTTTTGCTATGATAGTATTGCTTTGGTAAGTCACTCTATGAAAAAGTAATGTTAATAATGATATTTTGCAGAAATTACAATGTTTCTTCTATTGTGTAGCTCCAGGTGGAGATGGCTTGTAAGATGCACACTGTGGTCTTTTTTACCATGGAGTCACAGTAAAGCCATGTAAAAGTTCAACCTTATGTCCCATATGGCAGCCAAGAGGTTAATCTCCTTTCATTTCTAAAATATTTTTTTTGCTCTGGCAATGCAGGCCTGTGTCATTAAACTTTATGGGTCCAAGTGGCAAACAAGAAATGAAAGAAAAACAATCTGTTTGTTCAGTAATTAACCATAGCTACTGTAACAGTTATATTAAACTGACAAAGGGGGCAGTTTATGAGTTGCAGGCAGCCGTAGGTGTCAAGGTTAAAATGCTAATCTGGATTGGAGATCTTCAAAAGATGATAATATACATTCCTAACCAAGGTTGATAGAAAGGATACTATAGCCGTATCATTAAAGAGTGATATTTTGTAAGATAATTCATGTCACTGCCATTCTTGGTGATGTCAGGTACAGTATAAATATGTAAGCATAAAGCACAGGGGTGGACTTCTTGGGGTGCAGTTAATTTCTCTCATTAGTAAATGTACAGAATATGGAAAATAAACACAAGAGAAAATACGTCCCAATTATTTTTTTGTTAATTTAAGAGTACTCTATTCCAGGGGTGGTCAACCTTTTTGTTTCAGAAGGGCCAATAAAAAGGAAAGCATTTTTGAGGGGGCCACTGTCCTCCCCGTCGCTGACGTAGAACTATAGCGGCGGGGACCATGGTGGCCTGTGTGGAGCGGGCAGGGCCTGTGGCAGCTTTCCCGGGGCCCAGGACTACATTTTCCACCTAGGCCAACCGTGTGTCCGTAGCCCTGGGAGTCCCTCCCATCCGTCTCTCTTTCACCCTCCTCTATTTTTTTACTTTCTCCACACCTCTCTCTCTCTCCCTTGTCTTTCTATCCTCCCTCTCTTTCATTCTCCCAGCTGTCTTTCTCTTACCTTCTCTCAATCCCTCTTCCCACTCGCCCCCCCCTCACCCAATTTCCCCTCCTAATCTCTATCAATTTCCTACTCATAATCCCACTCACCATTTCTAACACCCTTTACAATCCTCCCCACTCTCCAAACTTCCCCCTCCACACAAATCCGTTCCCCCTCCATGTATGTATGTATGTATGTATTTATTTATATAGCGCCATTAATGAACATAGCGCTTCACATTAGTAATTCACGCGACAATCATATAAATAACAAGTTATACAAATAACAGGTCATGGAAATAAGTGCTTCAGACGTAGAAGTAACATTTCGGAAGAGGCAGCCTATACAGGATAATTATCTGTTGGACCATAGATGTCCTGTATATTCCTTTATAGTAAACATTGAGTGCAAACCATTGGAGGATCTTTTGGTATCCTTTGTTTATGTGCACTCTATTATTTAAAAAATTGTAACGCACTATGAGGCTCTCCCCATAATATAGTGGAGTGTGTACGAGGACCAGTGAGGTGTGTGGTCCTGTGCTGGAGAGAAGTAGCTTTTGAGGTCTGAAAAGTCTCCTAGAGCGAGGAATAGCTTCATGTAATGATGCTCGTCTCCAAACAAGAAGCGAACCGCAAGGCTGACGTAGGATATAGATAACTGATCTGAACCAAGAATTAGAGTTCTGAGTCTAGACTATAGTCAGGGTCACAGGCAATGGTCAAAGCAGGTGGCAGAGCAGCAAGGTCGGGGTCACAGGCAATGGTCGAGGCAGGAGGCAGAGGTGCAAGGTCGGGGTGACAGGCTGGAAACAAGGCAGGGTGAAGATCAACAGGAACATAGGAACAATGCTCTGACAACATCCTGGAGGAACTCCTGTCTCTTTATAGGCATGACACCAGTGACCACGATGGCTCCTGTAGCCTCAGAATGGGTGAGTAAAGGACTGCCAGGGAACAAGATGGACATTGTCGCTTCAGTGTGGTCGCTGACGGTGCCGAAGCCTCATACTTCCAAAGAGTGAGAGCTCAGTGGGATTAGAAAACACTTGAAAAAAGCAACTACTCTGAGTGCATAGAGTATTCTTTAGTCAACAATTTAATTTTTTGGGACATACTGCACCATATATTTTTTTGTGTATTTATTTTCCATATTATGTATATTTACTAATGCATGCAATCAACTGTACCCCAAGAATTCTACCCTGTGCTTCATGATTTATCATTTGGGATTCCTGTGAGATTCCTAGGATTTTCTGGCTACAACCTGATTGGATAATCTCTCTAAACAACATATAAATTGTAGAATTTCACATTTTGTATTGATCACCATATATTTCACATTATATGTGACAGTCTAATGTTGTGGTGAAAGGAATTTATTCTAGGGCTGAATTGGATCCACCTCAGATCGGCTATTTCCTTTGATCCACGAATTTCCACGGATAACTCTCCAAAAGAGCAATCCCAGATTTTTTTATTTCAGAAGTAAAGAATAGAATTCATTTGCTGATGAGAGAGATTTCTAATGGTTTTACAGCAGTAGCCAGCTGTATATACAGTGGTGTGAAAAAGAAAGTGCACCCTCTTTGAATTCTATGGTTTTACATATCAGGACATAATAACAATCATCTGTTCCTTAGCAGGTCTCAAAATTAGGTAAATACAACCTCAGATGAACAACAACACATGACATATTACACTGTGTCATGATTTATTTAGCAAAAATAAAGCCAAAATAGAGAAGCCATGTGTGAAAGACCAAGTATACCTTATGATTCAATAGCTTGTAGAACCACCTTTAGCAGCAATAACTTGAAGTAATCGTTTTCTGTATGACTTTTATCAGTCTCTCACATCATTGTGGAGGAATTTTGGCCCACTGTTCTTTACAAAGTTGCTTCAGTTCATTGAGGTTTGCGGGCATTTGTTTATGCACAGCTCTCTTAAGGTCCTGCCACAGCATTTCCATCAGGTTGAGGTCTGGACTTTGACTGGGCCATTGCAACACCTTGATTCTTTTCTTTTTCAGCCATTCTGTTGTAGATTTGCTGGTGTGCTTGGGACCATTGTCCTGTTGCATGACCCAATTTTGGCCAAGCTTTAGCTGTCGGACAGATGGCCTCACATTTGACTCTAGAATACTTTGGTATACAGAGGAGTTCATGGTCGACTCAATGACTGCAAGGTTCCCAGGTCCTGTGGCTGCAAAACAAGCCCAAATCATCACCCCTCCACCACCGTGCTTGACAGTTGGTATGAGGTGTTTGGTTTTCGCCAAACACAGCATATCAGCACAAACGTGGTGCTGTGCATTATGGCCAAACATCTCCACTTTGGTCTCCTGTCAAAAGGACATTGTTCCAGAAGTCTTGTGGTTTGTTCAGATGCAACTTTGAAAACCTAAGCCGTGCTGCCATGTTCTTTTTAGAGAAAAGAGGCTTTCTCCTGGCAACCCTTCCAAACAAACCATACTTGTTCAGTCTTTTTCTAATTGTACTGTCATGAACTTTAACATTTAACATGTTAACTGTGGCCTGTAGAGTCTGAGGTGTAACTCTTGGGTTTTTTGCAATTTCTCTAAGCATTGCACGGTCTGACCTTGTGGTGAATTTTCTGGGACGTCCACTCCTGGGAACATTGGCAATTGATTTGAATGTTTTCCACTTTTGAATAATCTTTCTCACTGTAGAATGATGGACTTTAAATTGTTTGGAAATGGCCTTATAACCCTTCCCAGATTGATGGGCAGCAACAATTGCTTCTCTAAGATCTTTGCGGATGTCTTTCCCCCTTGGCATTGTGTTAACACACACCTGAATGCTCCAGACCAGCAAACTGCTACAACTTCAGCTTTTATAGAGGTGGTCACACTTGCTGATGATCAATTAATCCAGGGCATTTGATTAGCAGAACCTGTCTGCTACTTAGCATCTTAATTCCTATGGAAGCAGTAAGGGTGTACTTAGTTTTTTACACATAGCTTCTCCATTTTGGCTTTATTTTTGTTAAATAAATCATGACACCGTGTAATATGTCATGTGTTGTTGTTCATCTGAGGTTGTATTTACCTAATTTTAAGACCTGCTAAGGAACAGATGATTGTTATTATGTCCTGATATGTAAAACCATAGAATTCAAAGAGGGTGTACTTTCTTTTTCACACAACTGTATATTTTTTTAAGTGAAAGCAAAAAAACAAAAAAAAAACCAAAGAGGCCAAGATGTCATGTCCTATTGACATGGCGTTTATATAGCTCAATCAGGTCCTGTTTATAATTCTAAAACAAAATCTAATGGGAAAAAAAGCATGCATCATGTTGCGTTAATGAAGTAATCCATCTATTTTATGTATATATAAATGAATTTTATACAACGAGAAGGGAGATCTGAGTGCATTATCACTGTAGCTATTTACTGGAATAGTTAATTTGGGGTGCAATGTATAAGGCTTCTGTGAACGGTGTGAATGTTGTTAATCAAGCGTCCTACATTTGACATGGACCATACTGTACAGTAAGTGAGACAGATTTATTCCAAATCTGAGTTTTTGACCGAAATAGAAAGGAAATAAGGGATGGACACAGATTATAAATGTAATACATCAGCTAATTAAATACACGATTTCCTGTAACTCCTCCCTATCATTCTGATATCAGTACCAAAAATATCAAGCTTGTGCACAAAGGAAGAAAAAGGAGACAAATGGAAACGCCTCCACAATGCACAGAAAAAAAGTACACAAGAGAAAGGGTACATAACCCTAACAAGCTGAACCCCAATACAACTGTACACCAAAACAGTCCAAGACAAGAGGGGAATTGCATACCGCTAAATTAGTTACTAATGGATCATTATCAATCTAACCCTGGAGCAAATGAGCTGAATAGTTGTCATAGCTCTTCCCACCTGTCACCGGCCCGGTCCGTGAGTAACTTACTTATAGTCATATTCTATATCACATGACAAGGCCGCTTCAGCATTTTATTGCAAAAAAAAAAGTGCAGAAACCCTCTTTTTTTACTATACATAGGGTGAAGAGATGCCAGAAGCAGCCCCTCCACACATTTTCATTGGATTTGTGCCTGCATGGCAAACGTCAATTGACATAATTGTGACCTACAGTAGACTTCAATGGTAAATGTAGGAAGACAACACAAATAGTGCATTGGATAAGGGGAAGACAAGATTTGTAAATAAAAGTGACAAAACAACTTGCTACAGTACTTCTTGATTTCACTGCCAATAGCTACCATTTAACTTCGCCATTAAAACTAACCACAAAAATCTGATGCGGGCAGAATACTAAGGCACGAGTACAAGTGGAAACAGAACATGGATCTTTATGTAATAACTACAGTTTTTCAGACAGGTAATGGAGGCTCCTCCAGGGATATCTTCCAGTTTCCTCCTATTTCTTGATTTCAATTTTTGCAATCATACTGCTGTTGTGACCCAGAAGAAGCCTCCTGAGTAGGATGTGAAATTAATGTCTGTGGAGAGGGGTCGATGCTGGAAGAATTCTGAAAGCACTAATAGATGACTGCTGTTTGTTTTATGGTGTGGTAGCGATGACTCCCATATCTCAGATAGATGAAGAGACACAGCTGTAAAAACTGTAGTATGTCTGTTGTTGAAGAGTGTCCCAGACCGGAACTAATGAAAGGTACATTACTACACCTACTGTATATTTTTATTCTTTGTAAGCAACAATGTTGTAACAATAAGGCCCATCCGGTGACTGCTGATAGACTAAGCATTTTACACTTTATTGAGGACTGCAAAACATGGATTGAATTTATCATGCCAACACTATGACGGATTTGTGACTTTCTAAGAGTTTCTTTGCATGAACTTTAAAATAACTTCGTGCAATGAATTGTTTACTTTTTGGTTGATGATCATGAAATAACTTAATTCTCAAATGAAAATGACAAACAAGGGCAATCAATTGTTTGAGTTAATGCTGCATATGTTTTTTTATAAATCAGTTCTGTAATATTAGACAATACTGTCTGCAATTTCTTTTTACTCCTAATGCAATTTCTTTTTTTTAATGTAATTTAATTTAATGTTCCTTTGGTTGCTACAGCCAGGAAAGTCATATCCACTTCCCCTTTTGAAACAGGCTCACTCACACACAACTTTTTGGCCTCTGCCCGTTAGCCACAAAGTATCACAAACAGATCTGTTGCTATGTTCCAAACAGCAGACTGTCTATTACTCTGAAAGCAACAAAGGAAAGGGTTATTTACAGGAAGGGCAATTGACATGTGGAATTCATACCCATGGAGACTGTGATGGCAGATACAATAGATATCTTCAAAACAATGTTGGACCTCTTTTTAGAAAGGAAAGGTATACAGGGTTAGATCAAACAAGTAAACATGGGAAGGATGTTGATCCAGGGAGTAATCTTATTGCCAATATTTGGAGTTAGGAAGGAATTTATTTTTTCCCTTATGAGATATCATTAGATTATATTTCACTGGGGGGTTTGTTACCCTAGCAACAGGCATCTACAGGAAGACAACAGACCATCAAAAATATCTCCAAAGATCCACCAGCCACACACAAATTTGCTTTGCCTATGTTTCTCTCGAACTTTCAAAAAAAAGTTTGCTAGAACTGTTTAAACTAAAGAGTTCAGGTGAAATTGATAAAGTCAAAGCAAAGCTACCCTGAAGACTTTTACTTGGCAAATTGCTTGAGAACTTTGAAATAGTTTGATTTCCTGCAAATTGCAAAACGAATAGCAATTATTGTAAACTACCAAAGAGTGCTTATGTCTTTACTGATGTCAGAGAAAAAAATCTAAAAACACTGAAAATAGCCATTACTGATGTCTCAACTTTCTTATGCTCTTCAGCTAAAGTTAACGAATATATAAACTTATGCCGGTATTTCATACAACCATATATTTGAAAGCCTTGACGTTGGTATGCAGGCTTATGACGCTTTGGCCAAAGGGTTTAACTAAATAACCAAGTAATTATTATTATTATTGAAGTATTTAAACTTTATACTTATTACTTATTAAAACGCTGCTGTGCTCCTCTACATCCTTGCTGTTTATACTTATTACCATATATGTTTTGTCAATTGGATGTAGCATTGGGCACCCCTGTCTTTTGTTGTACACATTTGCCACGCTCAGTAGCACTCTTTTTGACATAAATATATATTCATGATGTGGTGGGTGTAGGAGTTTGAGCTAGCTGGGAATGTGTGTTAATCAATTTCTGACTGGCAACAGTTGTATGGAGGTGGGTGGCACCTCTCCCCAGAGCTCGCTCCTCCTCACATTTTTAACTTGGGAGGTCTTTTCACTTTGCTGCAAGAACAGGATCTACTATGGTTCTTTCCCCTCATACAGAGGTAAAAGGAAGAGTTCACAGTGTAGTGTAGGACCTGCATTAATTTGGTTATACCCCGACGTTGGAATGCAGGCTTTTGACGCTTTGACCAAAGGGTTTAAATAAATAACCAAGTAATTATTATTATTATTATTGAAGTATTTCAACTTTATACTTATTACCATATATGTTTTGTCAATTGGATGTAGGATGTATACATTTGCCACGCTCACTAGCACTTTTTTTTACATAAATATATATTCATGATGTGGTGGACGTAGGAATTTCAGCTAGCTGGGAATGTGTGTGTTAATATATTTGAAAGCGTTTAATATTTTCAGATCATTTCAATTCTAATATCAGGTACACAATGCACTTTGTGGACCAAACATTAACCAGAGCCCAGGGAAATGTATGCCCCTGACCAAGATATATATATATATATATATATATAATAACCAACAGAATGCAGAGTCTCTCTACCCATCACTTTTTCCGTGTATCTCTGCCGGCGCCCCTCTTGTATAAAAACAAAAAAAGGGGGAGGGGGAGAAACTGCCACCTCGTGCTGTACAGCTGGTTAAAAACGGTCTATAATAAAAACGGTATGGGGGGGTGAGGGGGGTATTAAAAGGTTGAATCAATCTGGTACTTCAGGGGTTAACGCTGATTAGAAATTATGTTAAAAATACAATAATTGTTTTTGACAAGTCAAGATCCTTCTTCTGTCTGTGCTGATCTACAAAGAGGGCTTAATTAGGGGGGCTATTACTGATGGCCCACTAAAAGGGAGATATGTACAGTACAGTTTAGAAGCCCGTGGATGATAACCAGATCCTGGGCTGTCAGCCTCAAAGAAAACCTAAACATTATTGAAATATCATTTGTGCATCACAGATAGAGGTGACAAACAGGTCACCACTTAGTATGATGGCTATATTAAATATAGGATATCATGGCATGAGATCATGGAATTACATCTATTCAGTTGCAAGGAGATAGATGCAATAAGGCCAAACACTTGATGTTTCAGAGGTGGCAAGGGAAAGATATCCATTTGTTGCTCAAATTTAGGGTTAAGCCGGTCAAAATTAGTATTGTTACATTCAGCAAACTCGCCCGAATCTATTGAAGTGACACGTGTCTGTCTAAGTATTAGAGAAATTAAGTTATGAGTGTGTTTCTATATTCAGTCAGACTTTTAAACATCGGAAAAGAGGAGTTTTTCTTTTAAGACATTTATCTGCCAGCCACAGCTGATATACGATAGGATTGGGTTTATGTTGTGTCAATGGGAAACAAAATAGTACATAACTCTCACCAAGGTAATATGAAAATCAGAATTCAACAGAGGTGTGTCTGGGATCAGAAACGTGAATTATCATCTTTCTACATCGGTGACCTATCTGGAAAGAACTTATGACGTGTGGTAACGTATAGGGAATTCTGCTATGTGTATCTTTTTATTTTAAGAAACTGGTCTGCATTTATTATAACTGTATGTTGTTGTAATAATCCTTTTCTGTAATCTAAGCACTGTCCCTTTGTATATTAAAGACCAACTTTAATAAGTGATGCTTTGGGCTCTGATTGAACTGGTTGCACGCTTTGTACACAGTAAAGTACATTTTCGGACACATTTTGCAGAGGATAGATTTGCTTGCAACCAAGTAAAGGGTAAATATTAACTCATTTCAAGTACATTGCGCAGGAGAAAGCATAGTTGGCTAGAGCAGGGGTGCGCAAACTGGGGGGCATGCCCCCCCCAGGGAGGTGCGGGATTTTTCTGGGGGGGCGCAGTTGTTGTAGAGGCCCCGCGCTCTTCCCCGAGGCATTTAAATGACATGCCGGGGGACTGCACGAGGCCTCTGCAACCTCAATTTACCGAGATTCAGCCGGCTTCTGGTCACGTCGCCATGACAAGGTGGCGTCAAATGACGCTGCGGGGTAATGTGATGTGATGCTGCGTCATGGTAACGTGCGTCAAATGACACGGCAGGGTCACGTGATGTGTACTGTGAATACTAAATATGCACATAAGCCTCTGTACTCAGGAATATATGGTTTTCCAATATTTTTTAATTAAGCATATTTACGAGTCTCCAAGCTCACACTGCGTTCTGTTACCTTGCTATATGTGCCACAAGCAATCCCTGGGAACAGACAGGAGACAGCAGAGACAACGACCTGCAAGGTACTCATTCAAAGTATCTCCTGCTACCTCCTCTTCCGTTGCTCTTCTCCCTTTTTATTTATATATAATTTAAAAAAAATTAGACGCTCGCTGAAAGTCCAGACATGGCACAAAGTGACAACCATGCACACAGCATGGACATCCAGGCAGCCACCAGACTACACCAAGCAGCCTCCGGTTCAGCCAACTCCTGACACGGGAACGGGCCCCAATTTGGAGCTGCAGCAAGAGTTCCCCGCACTGCTGGTCTGTACATGCACAGAATTCCTACTATAGGAACGATGCCCTGGGAAGAAGCCAGAGGTTCCTCCCTCTCACACACAGGGGACACACGGACCGCAGCGCACCCATACAGGCATGGAAGGATCCCAGATGGACCAACATGTCCCAAAATCTTTATCATCTGCCCGCATCGACCGGAAGCTATCCCACGTCTCAAGTCTCAGCCCCTCTGGGGGACTCGGCGCGCCTGCATGCGTGCTACTCTGTCTCCCCGACACCCTGAGTATCTGCTGCTACACCACGTAGACCAGGCTTGGTACCCCTCTCAACTTTCTAGCACTTCATGATTTCCCATCTTCTTCCTAATATAACCTCCCCCGCAGCCCTCCCCCTCACCTCCACGGCCGGTAAGGTGTTGATATGTTATGTTTGTAAGACTCCTTGTTGAAGCCAGTTTCCTGAAGTTTGTGGTTCAATACTATATCAACACCGCTGATCGATGAGGAGTCTGTTCCTGTCTGAATGAGGGCAGAGCCCTGCCCCAGCGCTCATGCCACCCTATCACCCCGGGGGCTTAAGGCTACTTTTTTGCAACAGCAAAACAAATAGCAAGAAAGCCAACACATAAAAGACAGGATTTAGAAAGAATTGCGATGGTTGTAACACAAGCAATTAAATCCTGTAAAATGTCCAAGATTTCTAGTGGGAATATTTTGCAAATGAAAAACTCTTTTCAATTTAAATTAAATTAAATTTCCAATTAAATCACACGACATGTACTCCAGCAAGAAACTGTTTCTCTACTTTTGAGTGCATATTTTTAGCTCAAATTAAACACTTATTACTGGAAAATCTCCTCCTTGACGCAGTATGTATGGGAACACATAACCTCTGGCTAACGATATTTGGCAGGAGATATAGGTTGGGCACAGCGTAACAACTTTTACTGAGTTATTTATCAAAACAAGTAACATAATACAAAATTAACATTTCTTTTGTATTTTAAATCATTTGAACCAGACAACTACTTAATAATTTGACATTTCTGAAGATTGTTGCGACGATGGGGCTTACTCTACTAACCCATTCTAGTCAGTGGGATAGAATAAACCCCTGAATCATACTGCATTCTGGAGATGTGTCGCATTTGCATTTAAAAGCTGAAATCCATGCTATTTATTTTAGTTTTTTTTCTTTTTTTTCTTCCTTTTATTTGAACCTGGGGGGTGCGGGAGAGGGGTGTCCTGGGTCAGAACGGCAGAACCCTGGTTACAAAGATATCCGTGTTAAAATATCCCAAAACATACTGTATGTTTGTCTAGGAGATTCAAACAATATAGCCAACTGGGGTCAGCATGGCTCCAGGAGATTACAGTGTGTTTTTTAATGATGACCAACGAGCCATACTGTTCTGGGGTTCATATAATTACTAATACAAAATACTAACTTGGGGTGGATTGCTGCTTAAAGATGTTAGGTGCTTTCTATTATAAAATTACTAGTACTTTTTACTGTGGGTGAAAGTTTAACTATTCCACTTTTTTCTGCTAAAGGAAAGATGGTTCTGCAGAAAGTGCTCCAGCTTCACTCTCTGTCCCCATTTGAAAATGAACAAGTGAATGAGTTAGATAGTTGTGAAACCCTGCCACGCACATCTTTAATGAATTATATATTTTTCCATTGTACACCTAATTGTCGACACATTTTGCAAATGAACGTTGCTCATTATGTTTACCATACATATGAAATATTCTATTCATAAATTAGTTAGGATAAATACAGAAATATGACACAAGCAATGAGGTGGAACATGACATATTGCTAAATTACTCTGAATATCACAGGCATGCTCTAGCAGACTAGCAGACTACTACACTTTTCCTAAGATCACACCAAACATTTGCAATATCTAAAACATAAAAGTAATATTAATATCCCTGGCAAGTAAAGGAACAAGTTCCTCAATATTAAATCAGGGTGGACATGCGACAACCAATTCGAATATGCATTTTTTTTAAAATTTAATATACATACTTCAAATACATGGTATATCCGATGTAGATGTCCGACATTTTTTACAGGTCAGATGGTAACTTTGGGGGAGAGACCTATGTTTTCTCTCTCGACAGCCGTGTAAACAAAAATAAAAAAAATAAAAGGCGCACACTTGGGATTTATGTTAATACGATATGCAAAGTATGTTGGAATTACTCCTTGTAACATATATCCCAGGTATCTCCAGTGTTCTTTTTTTTTTTTTTTAGCAAGTATCTCTCCACATGTTTGCAGAGAGGTTTCAGAGACTATACCTAAAATAGGTCTCTCACTCCTTTCTCCCTCTCCTGCAAAACCCCATATTTCAGGGTCTAGAACTTCTGGGGAATTGAAGGTCACAGCATTCACATAGGCGGATATGACATTCGCCCAAAGGTGAAATGAGCACGGTTTCAGGAGCATTTGCCTACATTTTTAACTATCCGATAACGAATATCTGTATGCACATCGAATTTTATTTTAAAAAAACTAGCAAATAATTTGCGGCTTGAATTTTGACACATTCGCCCATCTCTACTATCAACTTCACGTTCATACACCGATACACTATTTTTGTGTCAACAAACAGAATAAGGAATGGTTATCTCAATTGACTGAAATCGTGCAACACTTCTTAAGAGTCATTTCTAGATTGTTTTATCAAGATTTATTGATCCTTTAATTTACATTAGCTGTCTATTTAATAAACTTTTAAGACCTTTGAACAGTACACTGTTGTATGAGGGTTGGTCCGTTTGGGTCACAAAGAAATGTAAGTTAAAGGTCTACTAGCCGTATTGGTCCTGGAAAAGTACAGATCTGTTTTACTGTAGGTTATGGCACCTTGTAAGGCAGAGATGCGCAAACTGGGGGGCGTGCCCCCTCTGCGGGGGGGAGGGGGCGCATCAGTTACAGAGGCCTTCTCTCTTCCCAAAGGAATTTCAATGAAATGCCGGGGAAGCAGCAAAGGCCTCTGTAACTCTCTCTTACTTTGGCTCAGACAGCTTCTGATGACGGGTCGCCATAGCAATGTGGCGTCAAATGTCATAATGCCAGAGCCAATTTAAGGAGGAGGGGGGGCACGAAGAGGGAGGGGGGCAGCCGACAGGGGGGCACAGGAGAAAAACATTGCGCACCCCTGTTGTAAGGGATGAACATTAGAGTTTATTATAGACAAAATTATAGTGTACCACACAGGTCACTCTTGAAGAAGAGAAGGTTTCAAAAGCCCTGTACACTCATTTCATCTATGAAAAACTGTAATCTTGTTCCCCTAAAAGATATCACAATCTACAATACATCACACGAGGAAGATTTATCTCACACAAACTCACATACAAGGAACACATTACAGTAACTATGGTGAGGTTTACTCTCTGTGCTGGCAACACTTGCAAATTCACGCACAACGGGAGTAAATCGAACAACTGCACAATAGGAGAAAATGGCAGCTATGCCAACAGCTGCTATCATAATTAAGAACAGATTTTATTCACTGACATCTTCTGGATTTGTCTGAAGTAAAACAAATACGCAGATGTGCTTCATTATCATACATAAATTGCGCACCATCTAGCAGAAGTAAATTGGTCCTTTCTATTCCTACATGAAGGCTGCAGCACAGTTCCCATACTAAGATGTAAGTCTCCTATCCAGTCATAGGAATTAAATGGCAACATCCAATGCACATAAGTAATAACAAAACAATTAAATATAGTCTACCTGCAATTGTTTTAGTTGTGAGCAGTTTTATAGTAATTTCTCTTCATTCATCATCTAGACTAGCATATTCGGTACTAAATGCTGGCGTATAAATGACACACTGGACTCTTATCTTGTCTATGTACATCAAATACACCTTCACGTCAGGGTAAAGCAGTAAACATACTGGATCATTCAGCCCAGCTACTGAGAGGCAGTCGGGTTTCAGTTTTACTACTCACAACCAATTAATACCCAATTAAACTCATTGACTTTTTAAAATAAGAAAGCACCTTAATCTTTATTGTGCATGCTTTCTTATTTTGCATGAATCAGTTGAAATGAAAATGGCAGTATACATGGACAGTATTGTAACAATGCTGCTTATTACCCTGCTTATGTCCACTTCAGTATCAAATTATGAAAGTTTTTTAATATATGTTTTATTCCTGCTGGGGTGAAAAATATTCGGAAGTTCTTAATAATGATTTCAACGAGGGCTTGGTTATGCTCAAGTAGTTTGCAATAGTCTTATTGAATTGTCTGTAAAGTGATGAGTCAAAGACATGTTTAAATGAAACTTAGTATTATTAGGGTTAGTATTGCTCCAGGACATGAAATTGTGTTTTTATAATGGTGACCAAAACGGACATATTGTTCTGGGGTTCATATAATTACTAATATAAAATACTATTTATTTATTTTATTTATAAAATGTTTTCCAAGGAAGTAATACATTGAGAGTTACCTCTCGTTTTCAAGTATGTCCTGGGCATAGTTAATATGACAAATAATACATTGTTACAAATACAGTTACATAAGTGAACAGGGTATACATTATATACAATACATTGCATGCACAGTTAGAGAAGATGTATATTATAGGCTTATGTAACAGTTACAGACCAGATTAAAATGTGAGACAGCTTTAGTTTTGAAAGAACTTAGACTGGTGGTAGATGTAAGAGTCTCCGGTAGGTTGTTCCAGTTTTGGGGTGCACGGTAAAAGAATTAGGAGCCGCCGGATACTTTGTTGAGCCTTGGGACCATGAACAGTCTTTTGGAGTCAGATCTCAGATGATAAGTGCTGCATGTGGTAGGGGTGAGGAGCTTGTTCAGGTAGACAGGTAGTTTGCCCAGAAAGTATTTGAAGGCAAGACAGGAAAGGTGAACTTTGCGCATAGACTCGAGTGATGACCAATCTAGTTCTTTGAGCATTTCGCAGTGATGTGTGTTGTGAGGGGATTGCTGCTTAAATATGTTTGGTGCTTTCAATGATATATTACCAGCACCTTTCTTTTAAGTAAAAGTTCAACTATTCCACATTGTTTCTACTACATTTCAGAAATTCCCCAAAATGTTGCAGTGGGAATTGAGAGACCAACATGTTACTAAAGCATGGAGAGTTTACCAAATAACTCGTTTATCCTGCTTACTGTAAGTCCACTTAAATATCAAATTATCCATGGTTTTTAAAAAGATGTTTTATTGGTGACATGGTTTAGTCTTGCTGAAGTGCATAAAAAATATCCGAAAGTTCTACATTATGATTTCTACAAGGAGCTATATTTTATTGGATTATCTGAGATGAGTGTGTGTGATGAGGCAAGAGCAGGAGGCATGTTTAAATTACTTTAATGTGTATGTTATTCACACTCAAATTGCAAACCCAATGTTCTTATCCTTACTGCATGAAGAGGTATGTTCGCAATATATATTAACACAGCATGTTTACACTGATTAAATATTGCTATGGTACACTATAGCCGGCCACCAACAGTGTGAAATTAAGCAGCAAAATAGGATTACTGTAATCTTCTCACATTTTATAAGTGGTACGGATTAATTTGAATCGCCACATAGAGTACAAATGTAAAAACTGACGTTTAATCAACATGTATTAGCATATGCTCAGGTTGTCAGAGAAATGCAGATTTAAAAAAACCAAATGTTACAAATCTAATATTATAAAGAAAAGCACCTTATTTCATACCAAATTCAACGTTGTCACCACAAAACGACAGCTTCTGGGATGATATATATTTATATATATATATATACATACACTGTATATACACACACCTGTCTAAGAGATGCAAATGAGCATACAGTAATATTTCCATTTGCTATATGCTTTACTATGGAGGGTTTTTGTCACTTTTTTTACCCACCATAACTTAACTAAGTGGGGTGAAACCTATCCCTGCTTCATTTTGCAAAGCCAGTATAACCAACTCTCTGTCTGTGGGTGGGTTTACTGGCTATGCATCATAACCCAGGCTGTGCTCAAAGCTGTGAAATGCAGCAAGCATATAAGGGACCATATTATATGGTTCTTAAGCAAAAGGTGGCACTGTGTGCTCATTTACACGTTATTTCCCAGAATCCCTTGCTGCAGTGGAAGCACTGTGTGCTGTCTAAGGCCGCGCATATAGTGTCCGCGACCGTCGACGCGGCGGGATGGGTGACGTCACCCGTCGCCGCTAGCGAGTTATATTTCGCTTTGCGGTGGCGTAGCAGGTTTCCAGGCATTTGATTTGTTCAGGGGCTGTCACATGAGGCGACAGCCCTTGAAAAATCAAATATTTCCGGCTTCCAAAGTCCGCAACGTTGCTCTGTCGCATTGCCGCCGTCGCGCTTACTGTAAGCGCACGCGGTGGCGGCAATGTATTTGTTTTTGGGTGGCGTCGCTTCGACCGTTGCGGGCACTATACGCACGGCCTAAGACATGCAATTGAGCATACAGTAATATTTCCATTTGATATATCTCAGGGTTCCTTCCCTTGCCTCCTTCCTGGCAGTGGTCCCATCGCGTGGGAGGGTTTAGTGAGCTGTGTCGGCCATGTTATGGTTACCACAGCCACATACATAGGGACTTTGTGTAAGGCAGCGGCCATCTTGAGGTTGGCACTGCAGGAAGAGGAGGTCCTGCCATTCAGGATTTCCTCTGCGGACTGGAGACGGCATGCTCAGTTCTGACGGAGCCGGCGAAGGGAGAGGTAGTGTCCAGGGAGCTAGTCAAGCCCCTGGACTAGGCCAGACCCGTTCCCCCGTAGGCCCCAGCTAGTTCCCCTACACCGTAATGGAGTATTGTAGGGTTGTCCAATAGTAAGGGACTTGCCCCCTTACTGTGCGGACAATTCAGCGGAGCAGACGGAGCCGTGGCAGAGGATTCCCCAGGCCTGGTGGAACAGCTACTGCTGAATGTGTGTGGGCAATTATATACGAGGGGTGATGAAGAAGTCTAGGAATGTTTCAAACTCTATATGCTACTGATCCATAATAATAGTGCAACAGGACATACTGAGCTTTGAAAATATTTACAAACACATGGATAGCAAAGGCCAATAGTTTATTAACTGGGCCTGTATTTGTGCATAACTGTGACAAATTAATGTACCTCTGCAGTGTAAAAATCCAGGTGTTTTTGGAAAGCGCAGGTATATAAAAAAAAAATTCTCACATTTTTTTTCTCAATTTTTTTGTCTCACATTTTAATCTGGTCTGTAACCATTACATAAGCCTATAATATACATCTTCTATACCTGTGCATGCAATGTATTGTATATAATGTATACCCTTTTCATTTTTGTAACTGTATTTGTAACCATGTATTATTTGTCATATTAACTATGCCCAGGACATACTTGAAAACGAGAGGTAACTCTCAATGTATTACTTCCTGGTAAAACATTTTATAAATAAAATAAATCAGCACTTAGTGAAAAGTACAGCTCAAAACTGGTATGCTGTGAGTGACAGTGGTGCTAAAAGAAAGGAAATGCACAAAGGTGGCTACGATGTAAAAAATGTCATTTACTTTTTACACACCATATATATATGTGTATATATATGTAAACAAAGTTGAATGGCAGCCGGCACACACTTATATTGCAAAAAAAAAGTCCAGGTGCTCATCTCATAAAAATAATATATACAATTTACCAGATTGTAGTCCAGCAAGAAGAGACAGCACACAAGGGGTAAACTTCAGAAGTTGTATTGAAGATGTAGACACTCAGAAAACCAACGTTTCGGTTCCAGAAGTGGAACCTTCCTCAGGGCTGTGCAGTGTGAGAATGAACGTGAATCTAACTTATACCCCCACCAATGTATACTAATTAACCAGGTGACCAATTAAATAAGCTCTCTTTGAACCACAAAAATCATCAGCTGTTAGTAAATGCAAATCAACCAATCCATTTATGTAACTATATCACGTGACAAGAAACACACATCCGATTCGCTCTTCTGTAGCCAAAGAGGTAATATAAGGCAGAGTTAAAACAAATCCGCCCCCCCTCCCTCAAAGGCTATTAGGCACACACCCACGCAGCCTCAAGCAATGTAAACAACGCGTTGACTAGTGTCAATAAGTATGTGCGAGTCTTATGGGTCTGCGCATGCGCTAATGATCGCATCTCCTGTTCTCCTGACAACAGCTACATAAACATTACGCACATGCGCATAAGCATGCTTCAATCAGGAGGCGGACTCACCAGCCCGCCCCCTCCATTGTAAGCTATTAGGCACACACCCGCGCAACCCCAGGCAATATATATGACGCGCTCACTGATGTCAGTAGACATGCACGAATCTCGGGGGTCTGCGCATGCGCTAATAATCGCGTCACCTGTTGCTCTAACAACCCACTGCGTGGACGGTACATGCATGCACATAAGCATGTTCCAATGAGGAGTAGTCTCAAAACCCCGCCCTCATCTGTCATAGAATGAAGGGCGCACACCCACAGCTCAAATAGCTCTTAGTACTATTATACCTCAGCGCATGTGCGGCCATAAATGTCAGTGGTTGTCATAGTGACACAATAACATAAACATAAGCATAGAAGCGGCGACCGTCAACGTTAGTTGTTGCCATAGTGACACACCATGTGACACAACATGTTTTTACTTGTGTGTGTGCGTCAGAAAACCTGTGTTTTATTTAATCTAACCTGGTCTCAGTATCTCATAGCCCTCAGTACATATTACCTTGTGCTTGAAGTCCTTTCAAGGTTTCAAGCAGCAAAATAGATATCCCTTGGAGATATGCTAGTAGATAGTTACAGTGGTGCTACCCAGCAGCTGGTTTAGCTCAGAGTACTAGAGCTGATGCCCAGAATAGTGCGTAAAGTTTGTTTTGCATCTTTTGGCACTTTAGGCTACTAGCTTGGGTTTATATTTTGTCCCACCTAATGTTGTCCCCATACAGTGCAATTGTGGGTTTCTTTTTCTAGCTAGGATTCTCATCCTGATTAGTTTTATGTGCCCAGAATAGTGGCCTGACACCAATACACCACTTTAGTCACTAGGTGCATTAGGCTTGTCAACTCTGCATATTTGTAATAAAAAAAACTTTTTAAGAAGTGTAGGATATGACTCATTTAAATATACTTTGCATATCTATTAGCATATCTCCCAGGGTAATATTCTCCACGAGGCGCGGTGATGCGGAGCACAGACAAGCATAAGGATGTGACAGGATTTAGCAATGTTGTTAAAAACACTTCTTTATTGCGACATCATGATGCAGACAGACAAGGAGAAAAAAGGGGGATAGGGTGTCTCGCTCTTACGCATTTCACGCCTGCTCGGCGCTTCATCAGAGAGTAGAGATAGTGTGCTGGTCCCCCCCTTCTTATAGATCATCACAACTGGCACTGGTTGCGAGCACTAATAGAATAACAGTAGTAACACGTCCCTGGGATCAGTGCCAGCTGTGAGAGTGAAGACAGACCCTGTTCCGGTGTATTGGGACTCTTTACCACAAAGGGAACTTGCGCCCAAGAGATGGGAGTTGCTGGAGGAACCTCCAAGGTGAAACACCAGCCAGAGAGGCGTGACGTCAGTCCGGAGCATCTCCAGTGGAGCAGAGGCGCTGTGGCGGCAACACACGACGGGTCAAGCATGAGTATTACTCATACAATGCTTTTATTATTTGGAACCTTGTGAGTTTTGAATCGTGATGTCCATGTTTTATTAAATTTTATTTACATTAATACACGAAGATCGGGCGCTTTTTCTTCTTCTTTTTTTCTGTCAGGTCTGTAAAGGGAGGTTGTTGTGCCCAAGAAGAAGGCTGCCAGCATCTGGATGTATTATTGTCAGACCTTTCCAGATCACAGTTTTGGTTTGGTATCTTATTAATAATGTACATGGAGACTATTAATTTACTTGATTTTCAACATTCATTGTGATTTTACAATATTATTTATCAATATGATTTTTTTTTTTTAATCATCATGATTTATGCATTGTATTATATTATTGTTGTTAATTAATTGAGCGCACTATAGATTTGTCAGCAATCACCTATACAGTACATTGTGGTTTTTCTCTAAACACACTAGAGGTGTTTCATGTATATTTTACATCAACTATATACATCCTACTAGTAACATATCTGGATATACCAGGCGCAGTCTTTTCTTTATATATATATATATATATATATATATATATATATATATATATATATATATATATATATATATATATATGTGTGTGTGTGTATGTGTATGTGTATATATGTATGTATGTATGTACATATATACACAACTTGAAACACTATTATATTGACTCCTCTTCCCCCTCCTCTTTTAAAGTCTAATCTGCAAAAATCTGTGTCGGATTTAGGCAGACAATTCACCCATCTCTAATATTTAACCCCTTTTCCCTTTATTACATGTGTACTTTATTCTCATGTATTTATTCCCATGTGATTATCTGTCTTAATGAACAGTTCATCTAAACAAATGCTTTACAACTTTTGTTTAAAGGAGTAATCCACCCTAACTAACCTCAGGTTTTTTTGGTTTTTTTCAGGATTGGAAACGAGCTCCTCCAGAGCTGAACCACACTATTTTCAGCTTCGGGGACCTCCCAGTTCCCGAGATACTTACTGGTATTACTTCCTGGTTTTTAAAGGGGCCATGCTGTAAATGACCATTCAATAGGAAGCCGCAAACAATGATGCTGTAGCTTCCTATTGGCCTAAAATGTGGCAGCTATTTTGTTTGTCATCAGAGAGATTTAAACCTGTTTCTCCAAAACGGAAAATAGTGGGGTTTGATTTAGACTGACCCCTCGGTTCCAACCGTGTAATAAAATGGTTGGCTAAAAAAGAAGAAAACGCATATGAGGAACTGCTCCTTTAAATTGCATCTAGTTTTATGTCACAAAATAGACAATTACTTTAGTATTAATATATTGTATTTTAATCCGAGATATAACTTTTATTCAGAATTAAAGTGCCCGTGGATGGAAAAGGATTTGTTTTCATGTCAACAGAGGCATTATTTGAAACCCATGGATATATATCAATTAATTATCTCTCTCCGTATAATCAGAATGACTGAAACTGTTGACCATCTCTGATATAATTAAAAAGTATAGTCACATGAAGAAGATGTAATGCAGTATACAAGGTACACGTTGGCCACATTTTCTCCAGACAAGCTGGTGCCTGCTTTAATTTGAAACGTATCCATTTTCATACAAAGGTAACCAAGAGTGACAGGGAATCAGATCGCTCTACCATTTTCCTTCTGTTAAATTGCTTTCCAGCCGCATTACAGAGCTGGAACTTCAATCCCTCCTGTAAATCATGCAGGTGTCAGGTAAATAAGGCATGTGTTATGCAAATATCACAGCCTGTAGTTTAATGTTTAGGTAATTGAATGTGTGATGGCTGTAACAAAGATGAATCACAGCTCTGCTAATTGTGTTGTAATAACAAATTGGAAAAGAAATGATCTTTGTAACTGTCTTCCTGCAATGTCACATTCAGGTCCATGATTTAATGACAGCCAATAACCTTTAAGTGAGCAGATGACTCAAGCATACAAGACCAATTAACCTTTTCACTGCCATGGGGTAATTGCCACCTGCTTGGCCATGCACATTTTTTTTTTAAATATTGTTATACATTTGTTGAACCATGATTCCTGTGAGAGACTTTATATGTACCTACAGTATTAAAACTATATATTGCTATATCTGTCTATCTTAAACATAATACGTATCACACGACCAAGATATAAAGTCATAAATATGAAAACACAGAAAAATTAAACTGATTTTATTTATATTGTCTTGGATTTCTATAATAAATAAATACTATATTGTACTGGTTCCCCGATTACATGTATACCATATATGTACAGTATAAATGTACATACTTTTTGGGCAACACTGACCAGGATATAGATGTGTATATATAGATCATCATCATCTTCAACCCTTTTTGATCTACTGCTGGATGAAGGCCTCCCCAATGATCTTCCAGGTACTGTGGATGCAAAACTCTCTTGCAAGTTGCTACAACAAATCTTCTGATTTCATCCTCCCATCTTACTTTTGGTCAACGTCTTCGTCTTGTAATCTCTCTTGGAATACAGTCGAGAACCATTTTGTCCAACGATGGTCATTTCTTCTTACCATATGTCCTTCCCACTGCTATTTTAATTTCTTTACTCTTGTGATGTCACATACTTTTGTTTGGTTTCGCACCCATTCATTCTTTTTCCTGTCTCTTTGGGTAATACCAGCATACATCTCTCCATACTTCTTTGACTTGTCTGAAGCTTCTGAATTATCTTCGCTTATCTTATTTATTATCTTACACTACTAATCACTATATTCCACCTTAGCGCTACATCTTTGTGTGTGATATATATATATATATATATATATATCACACACAAAGATGTAGCGCTAAGGTGGAATATAGTGATTAGTAGTGTAAGATAATAAATTATTATACTTAAATAGTGAAATGATTATATATTAAACTAAACTATATATTAAAACAAACCATAATGTGACCAGTGATAAAAACAATAAGTCCAAAAAATGTTCCACTTGGTGAAAATCCAGAGAGGTGATAGTCCCAACAAAAAAGATCCAGGGAGTACTTTGCAGCTTCAGATGAAGTGGTATAGCCAACAACTATAAAATCTATGAACAAAAAACAAAGAGAAGCGCAGGCTCCATAGCATGTAACTGTGTAACAAAATGCTACATTTATTAAAACCAGCAGCCCCAAGGAATTGCACTTACAGGATTAAAAAAACAACCATTCATTGGAGAGAAATCTCTGTTTGGGGTCAACCACGGGGGTGGGGGAGTCCGGAATAAGCAGGGTGCACCTGATCAGATGGTAGCCACATCCAGCTCCTGCCACGAGGTGACGCCGATCCGCTGTGCCTGTCAGTGCCTCCACGTCCTCTGTTCCTGCTTCAATCAGGTACCGGCAATAGGAAAATCAGCTGGCTAGATTGCTGGAACGCCAGAGAACTCCACGTGCATGCGCCCTCACGTGATGACATCACCATCCCTACGCGTTTCGTCACGCTACGTGACTTCGTCAGGGGATGTTTGATTGGTCAATAACAGCCAATTAAATAGGCTGAGATTCAAGTAGAGCTATTCTCACTATATGAATACTGATTCAACAAATTTCATAATTGGCATATTACATGTATATTTATACTTAAAATAATTGCTCAAATAAACAATAATAAATTGTTGGATTGTTCACACCATATACTAAGAATACCCTAACTATGCAAAATGAATCCTTATTTAATTGATACTTATTAATAAAGCTACAACTATTGAACATAAACCCACTTATTGAAACCAATCCTAAATTCATTTAATATGGAACTAATATTAAATCAATAAATTGAAACCTTTACCAATAACTAAATAATATTAATTAATACTAATTTATAAAAAAAAACAATAACAAAAACACAACTCCTTATATATGGTGGGAACAATACAACACCAATTCTAACAATGAATATATTAACATTTGCATAATACATTATACCAGATATTAAACATAAGCAATCCTATATGGGATAATAATAATAATAATAATAATAATAATAATAATAATAATAATAATAATATTAAACATGTATATTTAATTGTATTTTAAAATTAATAGGAATTTTGTAAAAATAAAAGGTACTAAAATTAAACTAGTTTTAAACACTAGACTAAAGCCCAGCAACTAAATATCAGCTATGAGTTGTCAGAGACACGAGTGCAAAGGTTGCATAATAACATAGAAAAAAAAACTCTCCAGAGACAGCAGAACCACTTATGATAGTGGCTCTTGGAGTCTAGGACAAATGGAGAGATTAATATTATACAATAACCTGAGCAGTGAGACAAGTACAGAAGAAAAAACGCAACTAGACCAGTGTACTTGTACAATTGGCTAATATTGACCAATCAAACATCCCCTGACGAAGTCACGTAGCGTGATGAAACGCGTAGGGATGGTGATGTCATCACGTGAGGGCGCATGCACGTGGAGTTCCCTGGCGTTCCAGCAATCTAGCCAGCTGATTTTCCTATTGCCGGTACCTGATTGAAGCAGGAACAGAGGACGTGGAGGCACTGACAGGCACAGCGGATCGGCGCCAGCTCTTGGCAGGAGCTGGATGTGGCTACCATCTAATCAGGTGCACCCTGCTTATTCCGGACTCCCCCACCCCCGTGGTTGACCCCAAACAGAGATTTCTCTCCAATGAATGGTTGTTTTTTTAATCCTGTGAGTGCAATTCCTTGGGGCTGCTGGTTTTAATAAATGTACCATTTTGTTACACAGCTATGGAGCCTGCGCTTCTCTTTGTTTTTTGTATATATATATATATATATATGTACACATACATATACACACACACACACACAACAAAAGACAGAAAAGCCCAATACTACTACATCCAATGTGACAAAAATATACAAGGAAATACTTATATATTCTCTTGAAAAGGGTCATTTAGTTAAACCCTTTGGCCAAAGCGTTATAAGACAGCAAGCCACATCAAGGCATGACCAGTGAGCAGGTCCTAAAACTACCTGGTTAAAATCCTCATTTAGCTCTATTTGGAGGGAGAATGACCACATTGGGTCTGTCCAAACACAGGAACATGAATAAGAACTGCTAACTTAGAAAGTGGGGAGGGGAGGGGCGAGCCGAGTGAAAACCTGGTTTTATTAGCTAAATTTAAGGGGATAATTAGAATCAGGTGTTTAAATAATTAAGTAGATCTTCAGGTGTGAGTTTGTGAGGCCCCACCTATATATAGTACAGAAACCTTGTGATTTTGGTCTTCACCATACAGGTGTGTGGAAACACGTCATGCCACGGTGAAAAAAAATCTCTGAGGATCTCCGAAAACCAGTTATTCATGCTTATTAGTCTAGAAAGGGTTACAAAACAATTTCTAAGGATTTGGGGCTCCACCAAAACACACAGTCTACAAATGGAGAAAGTTCAAGACCACAAGCACTCTACCAAGGATCGGTTGTCCTATCAAAATCTCTTCAAGAACAAACTGGCAAATCATCCAGAAAGTCATAAATAACCCCAGAGTAATATTGAATGTTGAATCATTTGTGTATAAATAAATGCTAAAAAAAGTATCATGTTTTTGTGTCATTTGTTTGATCAGGTTATCTTTATCTATTATTAGACTTAGATTAAGATCAAATAACATTTTAGTTTGAAATATGTGAAAATCCTAAGTGGTTCACAAATTTTTTCTTGCACTGTATATATTGTTGACATATATATATAATATCATGGATATATATCATTGGTGTAAAGGAGTCAGGGAACGCAGTTCACCGATGTAAGAATATGTAAAACAAAACACAGACTAATAGTGCAACCCTGTCTGAAAGGGTAATCTTAAATTACCTTAATACAGAGGTATACAGATGAAAAGGTTCCCTACTGCAGATGAAACAGGTAGGTAAACCAACAGTGAAACCCAATCACCTAATGAAGATGGAATAAATGCTGAACGACATATAAACAGCAGAGCAAAAAGCAGCAGATCACTGTGACAGTGTAACAGTGAAGAAGAAGCAGTGATAATAAAAACCACTCAAGTAAGGTAAACGGCAGCAAAATCAATATATGATTGTGCAATAAACCGCAGCAGCAGAAGGCAGTACACACACAGGAAAACCCTGGGATAGGGCATGTGGCAAACAGAAAGCGTCCTGGTAGTGGGGTAGGTGTTCCAACTGGTGACGCTGGTAATGCAGAGGATTCGCTGCGCCTTGTGGCTCCTCTTCTCTCCGCGATCACAGCACTTCCGGGTAAACCCCCTTCCAACTGGGAACTCCATGTGACGGCTCAAAGTCTCAGTCGCAGCAGCAGCCAATCACACAGGAATCTGCTCTCAACGCGTGACCACTTCTGCGTTTCGCCAGCAGCTTCATCAGGAGAGTAAGATATCATGGCATTGACTGTCTGTCTGATATTACTGTGCACATCCAATCCGCTGGTATCTGGAGTATTACAGCTCCAATCGGAGCTCAACAGTATAGAATATCATTAAAAAGCAGCAGGCTGTCACATATAAACTGTGTAAACCTGATAGACATATAGTAAATATATACTTTAATAAATAGCTCCATAACACTACACTAAAACTACAGAAAATAATTGATAAAAAATTAAGGTACATAACATATATTCGTTCAAACCACATCAACTGAAGAGAAGGGGAAAAAACACAGTATTCAATAATCGAACACATACAAAATCTCAATATGAATAAGGGGGGAAGAAGAACAGATACAAAAGATCATCATCCAGAAAATGCTATAAAAAACTTGAAAAAACTTGAAAAACAACTCAGACACCGTAACTCCAGGAAGCCATAAATAAATAAATAAAAATAAAAACGGTACGGACTGAAATCAGTATATAAAAAATAGATCAATTAATAAAAAATAGATCAATTTATAAAAATGCAGCGATATCGATATTGAGGCCATGCGGCTCAATGGTCTTCAATTTAAAGATCCAGAAGCTCTCTCTCTCTCTCTGTATGAGTCTCCTGTCACTGCCCCCCCCCCCTCCAATGTTGTTCAACACACTCAATTGCCCTATATTTCAAGCCCGCTGGGTTAGCATTGTGTGCTTTTAAAAAATGTTTAGGCACACTGTGCGTCATCATTTTCTTTCTGATATTTCCTATATGTTCAAGAATGCGGACTCTGAGGGGTCGTATGGTTTTCCCTACGTATTGGAGGCCGCACGGGCACCCCAATAGGTACACTACAAAATTAGTTCTACAATTAACAAATGTGCCCATTTTAAAACATTCCCCTGTTGTATTCGATTTAAAATCCATTTTATCTGCTGAAGCAAAAGCACATGCTTTGCACGAAGTGCATTTCAAAAAAACCTTTGGGTTTTTAAGCCAACTGTCTTATGTTTTAGTTTTAAATGCAATGGGTGCTAGTTTATTTTTCAAGTTAGGTGCCTTTTTAAAAATAATTCTCGGTCTATCTCCCAGAGTTGCTCCCAAAATCGGATCCTCTTTCAAAATGTGCCAGTGTTTATTAATAATGTTCTTAATCTCTATCGCCTTTCTATTATACTTTTTAATGAATGCAGTCTGGTAATCATTTTCATTCTTTACTTTTTCTTCTGGATGTAATAGAGATTTTCGATCGATCAGATCAGTTTATTCCACTGCTGATGCAACCACTTTGGCATCATAATTCCTATCATAAATTTTTTTTTTCCAGGATTGATGCCTGGTTGTGATAGTCACTGTCTTTACTGCAATTTCTTTAAATCCATTTTAGTTGTCCAAAAGGGATGTTCCGGACCCACTCTGGGTGGTGGCAGCTAGATTTTAAAATTCTAGTTGTTCGCATCGACTGATTTAAAAAAAGGTCCTGGTATTGATCTCTTCATTTTCAATAAAAATAACCAAATCTAAAACTCCACCTGCTTATCACTAAATTTACTGGTGAACCGAAGATTCAGGGAATTGGCATTTAAGAAATCTAAAAAGCTGTTAAGATCTGTCTCACTACCCTTCCAAATAAAAAAGATATCATCTATGTACCTCTGCCAGAGGACCAGGTTGGCACCAAACGGGTTCTGGGAAGAAATACAATCTGATTCCCAGACACCCATAAACAAATTCGCATAGCTTGGTGTGAACCTGGTCCCCAGGGCCGTACTGCACTTCTGCAAATAAAACTCACCATTAAAAGAGAAATAGTTCTGCTCAAAAATAAAAGATATACTTGTTAATAAAAATTCAACGTGTTCTAATTTCAAACTGGGATCACCCAATAAAGTTTTTCGTATTGCGGCAATCCCATGATTATGGCTGATGGATGTATATAGAGATGTGACATCTGTTGTCACCAAAATGTAACCCTTCTCCTATTTGGTAGTGCTCAGAATGTCAAGAATCTGCATGGTGTCTCTGAAGTATAATCTAATTAAAATAACATACTTATTCAAAAAAACATCTATATATTATGATAGGTTTTCTGTGATTCATGATAACCACTCCCCCTCCTTTATCCGCTTGTTTAATCACGATACTATGCATGAATACTGTGTTGTTTCCCCTTCTCTTCAGGTGATGTGGTTTTAACGAATATATGTTATGTACCTTAATTTTTTATCAATTATTATCTGTAGTTTTAGTGTAGTGTAGTGTTATGGAGCTATTTATTAAAGTATATATTTACTGTATGTCTATCAAGTTTACACAGTTTATATGTGACAGCCTGCTGCTTTTTAATGATATTCTATACTGTTGAGCTCCGATTGGAGCTGTAATACTCCAGATACCAGCGGATTGGATGTGCACAGTAATATCAGACAGACAGCCAATGCCAGGGTATCTTACTCTCCTGAGTAAGGCTGCTGGCGAAACGCAGAAGTGGTCACGCGTTGAGAGCAGATTCCTGTGTGATTGGCTGCTGCTGCGACTGAGACTTTGAGCCGTCACATGGAGTTCCCAGTTGGAAGGGGGTTTACCCGGAAGTGCTGTGATCGCGGAGAGCAGAGGAGCCACAAGGCGCAGCGAATCCTCTGCATTACCAGCGTCACCAGTTGGAACACCTACCCCACTACCAGGACGCTTACTCTCCTGATGAAGCTGCTGGCGAAACGCGGAAGTGGTCACACGTTGAGAGCAGATTCCTGTGTGATTGGCTGCTGCTGCGATTTATTGCACAATTATATATTGATTTTGCTGCCGATTACCTAACTTGAGTGGTTTTTATTATCACTGCTTCTTCTTCACTGTTACACTGTCACAGTGATCTGCTGCTTTTTGCTCTGCTGATTATATGTCGTTCAGCATTTATTCCATCTTCATTAGGTGATTGGGTTTCACTGTTGGTTTACCTACCTGTTTCATCTGCAGTAGGGAACCTTTTCATCTGTATACCTCTGTATTAAGGTAATTTAAGATTACCCTTTCAGACAGGGTTGCACTATTAGTGTGTGTTTTGTTTTACATATTCCTACATCAGTGAACTGCGCTCCCTGACTCCTTTACACCATTTCACCCCAAGGATCAACAAGGAAGATCCAGTGAAGGTTGATCTGCATCCTGTAACCGTTTGTATTATCTTTCTGTTTTCTCCATTGCATTTATTGCTGTTTAATTTTTCATTATAGACACCTGTAGGAGCGCCTGGTGAATTTCTGTGTTTTCATATAAATCATTGACAAGGCAAAACTACCCCTTGCATAAAAATCCCAACACAAAAGTATATATACACGTGCCCCAAGGAATTCAAACAAAGGTACAGTAGCATGTCTTTCCACACAAATATTTCTAGCTTAGAATCTTTTTTTTTTTGTTTTAAATAATTCAAATTTATGACAAAAAGATGAAGACAACTAACTTCAAAGTTTGTTTCATGATCTCCCATACCAGTTTAGTTTAATCATGGAAAACATACTAAGTGTTGATGACTTGGGTCTCCTCGGTACATTGATACCCGATAGGTATAGTTTTACATACTGTTTTGGCCAATACAGGCCCAAAAGGCGTAAAATTGTGGAAGGCTCTTCATGCCTACATTTGTTAGGGCTAGATGCAACAATATACGCAATCATTTGCAAGGCAAAACTACCCTCTAGCACAGGAGTGGCCAATTCCTGAGTGGCACCAACAGATCAGGGTTTAAGGATATCCCTGCTACAGGACGTGGCTCAATCAGTAGCTCAGTCAATGACTTGAGCCGCCTGTGCTGAAGCAGAGATAGTCTTAAAACCAAATATGTCGTGACACTTGGGGACTGGAATTGGCCGTCCTTGCTCAAGCATTAAAATACCCCCATTAAAGTATATATTTTCTGAAACTACATACCCCAAAGAATTACAGGAGGGAGGAAACCCTTTAAAAACAATTTTTACTTTTTAAATGTAAAAAACTCAATCCAAGCACTTCTAGGAATGTGCAACCCTTCAGCTGTGAGTTGTGCAAATCCGTGCAGAAAAAGGCCTTGTCGGATTTACAGGTTTTGGTATTCTCTAAGCCCTTCTCGCAATTCCAAACGGTGCTGAAAAGGCTTTTTTAGACGCGGTTTCATTCCGGCTGTGCAAATCCATGTGAAATGACTAAAAAGGCTCAAACTCACATTTTTTGACAACTAGCTGAATTCTAGTAGCTCCGTTAAGTGCAAATAGCAAAACCACGTCTAATAACTCATATTTTTTTTTCTCATATCCTTCAAAGTGGTGATATTGGTATTGAGAGTTCCATCCAGAGCCTGAAATATGGGTTTTGCAGAGAGAGAGAGAGCAAACCCCATATTCCAGACTCTGGGCCTGACGTCACAGAGTACAACCAATCTGTTGGTTGATGTATCATGTGGTTGCCACACTTTTAGATTACATTAGTGCAGTAACCACATGGTACATCGACCAACCAGATTGGTTGATGTACCCTATGTAGTCAGGCCTTTTGGGACAGCTCAGGCCCTATATTAAGTTGTGCCCTCTCAGAAGGCCGGAAGTCACTGAAGAGGCCACATGGAGGTGGCTGAAGATAAAAGAGGATAAAGAAGATGGTTTTCAAGAAAAGAAGATAGAAAATAAATACTTACAGGAGATTCTTCTTCAAGTAACAGAGGATTGAGGGTGTCATGGAAAATTGAAAATTCAACGTCGTCAACCCTGGATGACAATGGATTACAAATAGGCCAGTGGGCCTGAATTTTTAAATAATATTTTTTTTTTAAAAATGTTTATTTCTTGCCATTGAGGGAGAAGGAGTGGCTCGTTGAGTCAAGACACTGACTGGTACATGAGTTTGAAGCAGGGGAACCTGGTTCAATTCCCAGTGTCAGCTCCTTGTGACCTTGGGCAAGTCACTTTATCTCCCTGTGCCTCAGGCACCAAAAACATAGATTGTAAGCTCTACGGGGCAGGGACTGTGCCTGCAAAATGTTTCTGTAAAGCACTACGTAATACTAGCAGTGCTATACAAGAACATGCTATTATTATTATTATTATTATTATTATTATTATTATTGCACTTGGATTGTGTATTTCTTTCTTTGGGGTTTTTTTATTTTATTTTGCCATCGGATTTTTTTTAAAGTTCAACATGGATTGCCAATGTGGCTATCTAGGCCCCCATTGATGGCATATGTAGTCACAGGGACAATCAATGGATTTAAAGGCTAATTGTTTTATATGCTTGATTATTTTAATGCATTTTATTACAGTGACGGTAACGGGGTGCCAAGCCAGTAATAAAGGGGTCACCCCCATTAGGCGCCCCCTTCAACCGTCAACCTATAATACATATGTTCCCCTGCTTCACAACCAAAATGTATGTCCCTTTGGTTATCATGTTCTCACAGTCAGAGTGATTACATGTATTATTATTCCCCTGATTCAGGGCAAGATGTGTTCTCTTTGCTGGATGTATATATGGTTCCAATTATCTGTGTTTTTACCTCTACAGTGTATGCACCAACCACATACACTGGGATCAGGTCGGGAGGGAAAGGGTTAATTGTATTTACAGGTTTATGGCCCTTTGTTCCCCGTCCCGCATTTTCAGTCTCCATTTGCAGCCTGTTCCATAGGCCGCCATTGGAGCTGCATACAACCCTATGGAGATTTCACAGATTTGAGCCTGATACCTGAGAAGACCTGCAGGAGGCGCCCGAGAGGAGGAGCGGAGCTTCCCCATTGAAAGTGAATGGAGTAATATATTTCAATGGGGATTCCTCGAGTCCGACCTCCAGGAACGAGCTGGCAGCCAGCCAGACCGCAAAACCACAAAAACCACAAAAGCGGATACAATGTCTATGAAAGAGCTTGATCTCTTAATTGGCGTGGGAACTAGGCTGCGGTCAAGTTCACCACCAATTAACGTGTGAAACTTTGTTCTAGGGCGACCAGCAATAAAATTATTTTTGCCCATAGGAACCCTCTCACTCGACCCCAACCGGGTCCGACAGTCAATGGCGGTAAGAAAGGGTCGCACCGGCCATGAGGGTCCCACCATTGACCGCAATGGTGGAGGAAAGCCGCGTGGATTTAAAACACTAAGTCAGAAAGTGTGAAAACTGAAAACCCATAACTCCAGTTCCGTGGGGACTAGAGGGCTGGGATTTGGCCACCATGTAGTCATCGTTCCGGCATGACTGCATGGCAATTCCTGACCCGCTCTCCTCAACCGAACGGAGTAGGGGTAACGGGGAAAAATGTGGTTTGCCCATTGACTCCAATAGTAGCGGAGGTTCCATTGAATCCTATGGCGGCGCCGGCCAATATATTTCCTATGGTGGCGCCTACTGATTCCAATGGAGGAGTGAGCCGCTGAGATTTCTCATAGTGTTTAGCGGCGGAGGTGTTCCATTAAAAGCCTATGGCGGCGGAGCTCAATGAATCCAAAGGAAAGAGTGAAAGGCAGTGATTTCTTTTAGCCTGTGGCGGGGAATCCTGCATTAAAGTTCATAGGTAATTTTAACTTGGTTTTGTTATCTCCGGTTCTGGGGGTTATGGAAGGCTGAAATTTGGCCACTATGGTGTGTGTTCTGCGGCATGAGGACCTACTGTAACAAATTTCAGCCCGCCCAGACCCACAGAACGGATTATTTTAATATATGTATAATATTAAAATGTTACTCTGCATCCCTGATATTTCAAAGCCCGCGAAAGCCACTGGCCCAGAAGGAATGTTAATGGCCACAGGGGGTCAGGATGTCTGGGGGAAACCTATGAATGAAAGGCTCACCGCCCCTGATTAAGAATTATAGGGCGGAGGAGAGCAGGACATGGGTACTTGTGTGAAGTGTTGTGTTTCACACCTCTGGTCGGAGTTTCCCGGGCTAGAATCCCAAACGGCAGACTAAGAGACGCCAACTTTTCAGTGTGGGGTGCAGGAAATGGGACCCTGACCAGAGGATTGTGCGCATGTGCCAGTTACCTGGGGAAGGTACCAAAGTGCTTCCCACGTTACCTGGCACAAGGTAATTGGGTGCAGATAATTGTGAACTAATGTCTGAGACCCAATGTTAGGGATAGAGCCAAAATCCTATATAACTGATTGTCAGCTCTAAGCCCAGTGTCTTCGTTACTACATCTGAATGATACATGATGCCTGATGAATTGCTAATCTAGTCCTGATTACTTCATTGTGTTATTTGTACAATCCTGTGTGTTCACCTTATCTCAAAGGAATAAACTTTATTTATCATATCATGGTCGCATTCAATTCAACCCAGTGATTTTGGTGTATATTATAACCCTGCACAAGCTCCAGTGACAATTACAATTGTATTTTTTTTAATGCATTGCATTGGCCAAAAGCCCTATTAGCCACATTTGGCTAATAGGGATATTGCCCATTAATATAGTAAAGGAATAGGGTAGGTTTGTTGGTGGTGGTGGGGGCGTGGGGGGAGCTATGAGGGGGATTTGTGCGTGGGTTATGGGGGTAGTTGCCCATGTGGATGGTTAGGCCTCCCTGGGGGTAGGGGTTAACCCCTTGGTTACCTTAGCAGTTAGTAAAGCATTGCATGGTTAATAATGCAACTACAAGTCCTGTAGATCTACCAACAATTTAAAGGCTTTAGCATAAACCCTATAACCTTTACCTTCATTCAGAATTACTGTACAGTATGTTACACATGAATGATAGCTTTAGACTATTTACTTAAACCATTTTTACAGGGTTCATGTGACTGTAATTGCTCAGTGTCACCAATTTATTTTCAACCAACGTCACCTTGAAAGTGTTTTAAAATACTTAGGATCTTTGTTATTTCCATTTACTTCCAAAGTTTACTGAGAATAATTTATTTCATTAACAGTCTTTCTGAAGCAGTAACGCCACCCTTACCTTGTCTCCAGCGTTTCTGATGTCACGACGTCTTGTGACGCCATGTGACCCAATGGTGTAATTTGACACCGGGTTGCCATGGCGATGCATCGCCAGAAGCCACCGGAGACAAGTAACATACAGAGGCCTAGCGCGCTCCCCCGGCATTTCATTTAAATGCTTTGGAGAAGAGCACAGGGCCTCTGTAAGCGCCGCTCCCCCCCTTAGAAAATGTTGTGGCCCCCAGATATAGCAGACTGAGGAACAGATAGGTCACTCTAGTACTGTGGCCTCTCTGGCACTCAAAGGGTTAAGACTCTTCTTCTTCTACTCGCTTCTAAAGCAAGTACAATCTGGGCGGTTTGTCACTTTTTATAGAATGTAGAAGATGTGATTTGCAATAGAAAATACCGTTTTTTCTCAAATTTCATTCAGCTTCTTGTGAATATGCAAAAATGTGCGGTTTACCAATGACCACTTCAGAGATACTAGAATAAGCCCCTTAGTATTCAAAAAATAAAGTACAAGCTCGAGTACCTTGATAAATAGACCCCATGATGTATGTATGAATTCCATAGAAAATCAATGATGTATGATATATTGCAATGTTTTTTGTTGTTTTTTTGCAACTTAAATTGTATTGGGTTCATGCAAGATATAACAATACATAGTTGACAATAAAATGTTGACCGATTTCTGAACATTTTTGTACACATATTCCTTGCCAAGTTAATCATCAAAACACATTGGGAAATAAAGGGGGGGGCAGGAGGGGGTGGGGTGGGGATGTCTGTCAATCCTTCCTGAGCAATGTAGTGCGAAATGGCCTCGCTGCTTGCTCCGGTCCGGCCAGGGAGTAGTCCCCCCCCCCCCGCGGGCCCGGCACAATCTAATCATCCAAGGGGTTCCTTTGTTCTAATGTCGAGTCTCTCTTACACATTATCGCCTATCAAGGGAGAACGCATTTCCTTACTATCAAAGCATAACCGTGGCACTGTTTATCCTGGGGATATCTGTCTGGGACAACCATGGCAGCCAGACTTTTTGGAATTTAGAGCCAGAGTCATTAACCAAACTCGTTAACTTTTCCATCTGGTATACAAACCAAATTCTATTTCTAATTTTGGGTATGGGTGGAACTTGTAGCTGTTTCCATAATGCTGCGATCTGGCACCTCGTCGCCGTTGCAAAATGAGCAACTAATTTGCACTCATCCCTGGATAGGCCTTGAGTTGGCCTATTTAACAAAAATATTCACAGATCTAAAGGGATTGTGAAGCCCAACATCCTCTGAAGCCAATCTCGAATTTGTTCCCATAAGGGCACCAACCTAGGGCAAGACCACAGTATATGCAACAAATCTGCCTGCTCTCCACATTGTTTCGGGCACAATGGGGAGTAGCCTGGTACATATTTGGATAATTTTAGTGGGGTCAGATACCATCTCATTAAAACTTTATAAGCGTTCTCGCTTAATGTCGTGCAAATCGAGCTCTTAGCTGCCGCTGTGAACATCTCCTTCCATTCCTCTTCTTCTAATGTCTCTCCCAAGTCGGCTTCCCACTGGGACACATATTTTAGTTTCCTAGTATATCCTGGGCCAGAACAGGTTACTTCTCTGTACATCCGAGAGTCCCCTGGTGTCTGTTTCTAAAGTACAGAGCTGTTCGAAATTGGTCAATGGGGGGCGAGCTGAGAATTTGTTATAAAAAGCTCTGATCTGGAGGTATCTAAAAAAAAATCTGCAGGCGGGATGTCTTTTTCTAACTTAATTTGTTTGAATGATTTTATACTAATTCTGCCCTCCAGATCTCTGAGTCTCTGCCCTCCGATCTTCGAGTCCAGTAACTCCAATCTTTTTCCAATTACCAAAATCTTTGCTATTCAGGCCTGGAGCGAAATCCGGGTTATCAAATAAGGGTGTCATTAGGGAATTTTTGGAGGTCAACACACATCTAAATCTCCCTGACTCCCAGACTACTAACGAGTTGGTCAACGAGGATAGCGGCTTTCTGATACATTGTAGTGTCCAAGATGGGAACCAAATTATGCTGTGCAGCTCCAAAGGCACGCAGACTTATTTTTCTACGGCTACCCAGCGTTTGAGGCTAGGGTCGCAGTTCCATTTGGAAATTTGGCATAAAAAGGTTGCCTTGTAATATGACTACAAGCAAGGTAACGCTAGCCTCCCTGCCAATGTTGGCCTCATCAATATCCTTTCCCTCACTCTCGTTTTTTTATACTTCCAAATAAACTTGGAGATTAATTCCTGAAGGGCTACGATATCCTTCCTTAAAGGGATTGGTAAGGTATGGAACGGATAAAGGATACTGGGAAGCAGATTTATCTTGATACAATATATTCTGCCAATCCAGGATATGTTGACAAAATTCTAATATCTTCTCTCAATGATTTTATAAGTTTGTTAAAATTGGCTTTGTATAAAGTTTTATAATCGTTTGTGATATTAATTCCTAAATATTTAATAACTTTTGGTTGCCATTTGAAATTAAAATTGATTTCAATGAGTTTCTCCATTTCTTTAGATAGGTTAATATTTAATCAGAGCACGAAGAACACTGTATGATGTAAAGACACAATACATACAGATAAGGCCCTATAGATGCACTCAAATTCTGAAGAGGGAGGTCACCCTGATAAAAAGCAACAACACAGAATTTATCTGAACCAACCATGGAGTAGTTTGAAAAAATGCTTTATTAAATATTGATTAAAAATTGGTACCAGAGTATATGGTGAATAGAGTGAACTGAATGCATTAAGTGTTGGTGGGCAAATTGCCAAAATGTTAACCAAACAATGGTTCAATAAACATAAGCACAATGAATAATCGTGCTCTGATTAATCCCCTTGCCCTATTGCACCAGTCTGTAACAGTGACCCTAGCGGTCACACTAGGTTGAGCGGGTGCAACCCCCCTTGTGTTTCCCAGGTTAATATTTAGGCTTCTGATTTGGTTTGATTAATTTTGAAATCCGGAACTCTATTAAATTTGTCTAGTAGGCCGAAGAGATTAGGTAGAGAGATTAAAGGCTTCGACAGTGTCAGGAAAACATCATCAGCGTAGAGTTAGCCACTTTATGAGTGTGTATTCAGCTGCATGCCAGCTATATCAGGATTACTCTGAATTTGCTTGGCTAGGGTTTCCATACATAATGCAAATAACAGCGGGGATAACGGGCATCCCTGTCTCGTGCCCCTCTTAATCAAAAAGTAATCTAATTGAAAACCCTGATGAATTACTCTGGCCACTGGGTTCGAACACAGTGCAGTGATTGCTTTAAAAATCCTGCCCCCGAAGCCACATGCTCCAAGCGTAGCATATAAGTAAGGCAAGTCTATCCTATCAAACACTTTTTCAGCTTCCAGACTCAACACCATCACCCAAATCTTTTTGGCATTTGCCAGTTCAATCAGATTAACTATTCTCCTTGTGTTATCGACCACTTGTCTACCTTTAATAAACCTACTTGATCCGGGTGGATGAGTCTAGGTATAGGACTCAACCCAATCTATTGGCCAGCATTTTGTAATACATTTTGATATCCAAATTTATTAATGATATGGGCTGATAGCTTTTGCAGTTTGTAGGGTCTTTGTCTTGTTTGTATATTAGCAAAATGGACACCTGGAGCATCTGTCTCGGGAAAGCTGCAGCCATTGCATTGAACATTCTAAGAAGATATGGGGCTAACTGATTCACAATTTGTTTATAGTATAAATTGAAAAGCCATCAGGGCCTGGCGCTTTGGATGATTTAGGTCTTTAACTACTTGAATCAGCTATTTAACTGTGAAGTCCTGTTGTAAACCCTCCCTCTCCTCTCTACTCAGCCTAGGCAGCTTTGAGTCTGCCCAAATTTATTTTAGGGCATGGTTGATATTCGCATTATGGGTGACCTTTCCCCCGTTATAGAGCTGCTCATAGTACTCCTTGAACTCCTCCACAATAAGGTTGGGATTAGCTGTCACCTGCCTTGATTTACGCCAAATGGATTGGATATTATAATTAGCCTGCTTATTCCTAATTTTATTTGCTAGCAAAGTATCTGGCTTGTTTACTTTTTCGTAAAACTTCCTCTTTGACCAACTTAATGCGTTCTCAGCCTGGGAGGTTAAAAGAATATTTCATTCAGTTCTAGCATCTCTCAGGGATTTTAGGGTATCAGGTTTACCATCTTGTTTGTGCATATCCGCCAGGTCTTTGAGTTTTAGTTGTTCTGTAGCTGTAGTATTTTTGCGTCTCTAGTTGTTTTGCGACCTGCCACAATACGCATAAGTGACCCCCTGGGAGTTGCCTTATGGGCCCACCACAAAGTCATCTGGGAATCAACGCTACCCTCATTGATTCCAAAAAATTGGCCTATCATCAAGCTCACCGTTTCAAAGACTTCCGGAATCTTCAGAAGGGACTCATTCAATTTCCAATTCGTTCCCTGCCAGACTAGGTTCATTTGAGATCACCGTAACTCTATTGGTGCGTGATCTGACCATGAAATATCAATGATCCTCGCTGAGGAGATCCTTGGAACCAATCTACTAGACACAAAGAAGTAATCTATTCTACTGTAGCTTGTGTGAGGGTGGGACAAAAAGGTGTAACCCCTCTCGCCCGGGTGTAGCTCCCTCCATATATCCACTAACTGGGTGTCCTTTAAACCCTTAACCAAAGTTGCTAACCCCCTCCTTTCTTGCTCGACGTGATTGCTCCGATCTACACTGGCGACACACTTTATTCGAGCTCGGCTAGTCCCACGAATTCGGGTATACTCGGGTGTATTGAGGTTTGTGACTGTTTTCTGCCCGAGTGCATTGCGTTATTTTCCAGGCAGGGATTGAAGCATTTTATTCCCGCTTGCTGCAATACTGCACAGTATATATATATATACTGCATTACAATTCATGAATTTATGCCATCTGGTAGACACGCGAAGCATTGCAGCCTATTAAATCCTAATCATTATCATTTAACAGATCAGCCGCTCGTCAGCCAGGCATGAACCATGGCTGGGAAGGCAAACGCAACGGGGCTTGTCTGAGGTGAGGAGCGGCGCATTCCAGGTATCTGCCAGGTACATACTGGGTATTTGCTCGAATAAAGTGTGTCGCAGCAGTATCTAAGCCAAGGTCCAGCCCCTTATTAAAGTCCCCCCCCCAGGATCACATATCCAATAGATATTTTTTTCAGGACACTAAAGAAAGTCGTAAAAAAACTCTGGGTCATTTTCACAGGGCACGTAGACATTTGCCAGTGTTAACTTTTGACCCTGAATAGAACCCACTAGAATTAAGAAACTCCCTTCCTTATCTCTCTTGATCATTTCCACTGCAAAGGGGCATCTGCTATGAAATAGAATTGCTACACTTCTCTTCTTGCAATTGACTGATGAGATAAAGTAATTCCTGAAATTTTTGTCAAAATATTTTGGAGAGTTTTTCTTAACTAAAATGCGTCTCCTGCAGCATCACCACATCTGCCATCTTCCTCTTATAATCTGTAAAAGCCACTCTCCTCTTTTGAGGACCAAAAAAGCCTTTAACATTATGTGAGATTACATTCAGTGCCATGTCAGTGTCTGTGCCCTAACGCTTACCTTTGTCGAGCCTCGCGGAGGGCACCCCGACCGCTGGAGGGGCCACAGCCACTCTTCAAAGAGCCACATTATCAGGACGGATCTGGGACGGGGGCGGGGGAAATTTTTTGGGGAAAAAAATAAACAATGTGGAGGAAATGAAATTTGGATCGAGCCTTTTAGCGTCCATAAGGACCCGGGCTCTTCTGCCCATGGGAAACAATTACTCACTGGTACAAGACAATAGCAAAGGCCAACCTTTTAGAAAAAATGCTAAACTTATATGAGTATGTATAGGGGCTACAGCATATACAAGTTCTTTTTTGTACTAGTCGTATTAGATACAGTATCAACACACTCCTATCATGTTGCATGTGCATCCAAGAAAATGGTCTTTGAGTTGATACATTTGGGTAAAGTTTCTTTGACCGATCAAAATGTCAAAAAGAGAAAAGGGAAACAATGATAGAATGAGAAACTGAAATTGATACTGTACATCCCATTATTATACTGTACATCCCATTATTATATCAGGGCCCATTAAATTCTCTAATCACAAAATACTGTGTAGACACTTTGGCGTCACCTAATTCCTCACTGACACAAGCAGGGCAAATTCAGAGAAAAGTAGCTTGAGACACTGACATTAAAAATACATATATGTTATAATGAGTGAGACTAAAACCTTCTCCAGCCCAGGAAATCCGATTCACAGCATATTGAAGGCCCTAGATGCTGTGAAACCACTTGTAAGTCCTGTAGCAAAGATCACTTCCAATCAATTAAAGCAGTAGTCCAAGCTGACATGTTTATTTCCCCCTTTTAATATGTGCATCAATACAATCCACACAATTATAAGTAATTAGCGGCCTGTGTGTGAAACGCATCAGAGTACCTGCCAGGACTATCCATGTACTTGTTTTTAAGCTAATAAAATTTTATTTTTGAATCCTGCTTCTATCAGTTCATTTGGCAAGCTGTGCTCCTGTTTTTCCTTTGGGACTATCTACTTAAGTAATTAGCTAAGTTGCCAATCGATCCATTCTCCTGTGATATAATTGGTGTACTGCTAGAGAGAGGGCAGGACTCAAAAAGGGGTGTGCCAGAGCTTGTTTCAGAAGAGGAAGGTGATGTGACTTTGTAAATAGTTGCTATAGAAACAAAAAAAATGCCTGTTACATTATAATACATTAAAAATGTAATTCAGAGTTGTTTTTTTAAAAATGCTACACGTATTTTCTAATAGTACAGAACTGATTTATTTTAAAAATGCACATGTGGGATATTGCTTGGTCTGCAGCTTTAATGGGATGGAAATCTTCTCCAGTGCAGGGAAGCAGCTTCGCATATTTAATGAGTACATAATAGATAAATATTCTATTCTCGTGTTCCATGTGCTGTGAAACCACTTGTTCATGCTAAGGATGCTAAGGAAATGCTGAGTTCTTTTCAAATGGATGAAGTGTTCATTTAAATAATCAAGTCCCTCCAAAATGCACTTAGAGCTAAATTGAAAATATAATGCATGCTTTCTCCCAATCATATCTTTATTTTTGATTTGTATTTCAAGTTACTGACATTTAAATCAATTCCTGCTTTAACAGCATAGGCCTACCAGAATTTTTCTGTCCTTTTTAAGCATTTACAGAATCTTTATACATTTGGTGTATCTAATAGAATACTGCAAGCACTGTAACCTTGGCTATTGGGTTGTAGACAGCCCCCAAAAAAACCTCATTCACACAAAGATGATATTACCTAAGCACAAATACCAGGGAGCCTGAGGATCAGACAAACTCTGTGCCCCCTATTCAACATGTTATAAAGCAGCTTCCTTATGCTGCAGAAAAATTCTCCAGCACGGGGAACCAACAGCATACAGAATGAGGCTTATGCCATATATGCTTCCAGTTTAAATTTTCTCTTTGCCCAGTGAGCTCTGGAAGTTAGACGTAAGTCCAGACCTGACTGTGATTTCAACTGCCATTAAAAATAAACTCTAAAAATGATGCCAAGATAATATTTTGACTCACAGTGAAAATATAAAAATTAAGGAAATTACTCAATCCCCTAATTTCTAGTTGTAAATCTGTGTCTTAAAATTGCCCGTTCTTGCTATACTACAACTAATAACATTCTTAATTGCATTCAATGCACTATCCTCACTAGATCCTTGTGGTGAACATGTCAATTGTTTTGGAATGATGAAGCAGATTAGTTTTTAGAGCAATGTACTCAGAATTCCTCATTTTGTTACCAAGTTATTGTGCTTGTGTGTGATTACGAATAAAGTTGGAACCCTCCTTTTCAATATTATGAGAAGACATTTCTGCGATTATTTCAATTCACTTAAATGGAAATTAACATTTTAATAATTGCATTAATAGCTCCTAACAAAATTAAAACAGGATCCTATACAGTGCCAAATATAGGAAATACAAAAAAATGCATCTGCAGGCCATAACTTTGCAACAAAGCACAAACACCAAGATGCTTGGATAATAAAAACCATATACATACCTCGTCTTGGTTTGGATCTGAAAATGGATCTATTTTATCAGTCTGGATCCTGATGGAATCAGTTTTATTAGATAGTCCTCTGCATAAAGGGAAGAGGATGTTATTCTCAGTTGATGACTTTAGCTTTGGAGACTCATTTGGTGCCTGATCCTGACCATCCATTGGACGTACATACGCTGTTGGTTTTTGTTGAACTGCATTCAACTTTGAGGCAAGTGCGGCTGGGAAGTTTTGCACACAGTGGGCACTGTTGTTTTTTTTGTTGCAAGGTCTCTCTTTGATAGAAATACCTAATGCTAGGCTGCCATTCAGCTTTGAACTTTGCTTCTGTCTGTTGAGAGCATCTTCTACTGTACAGTTCAACACATGTTGTTGAGTATCAGTGGAGGAGGATGTGGAGGAGGCAAGGCTTAGAGGATAGCTTTTAGTTTTTTCCGTAACAAGTTTTTGGGGTCCAGTTTTAAAGTCACTACTGGGAGACTCAAGCATTCTTTGACCAGCCTTGCTTATCTTTTCCTGTCCCTCTGCAGCAAGTCCAGGTTCCTGCCAGTTCATGGTGGCGCCTTTGTTCAGCTGCACAGGCACAGTAGCCGGTGTGGTTCCTGGTTGCACAGTGCTACACAAGGAATAATGGGCTTCTCTGAATTGTTGAAGGTAATGGTCACCAGTCTTCCCTACAGGAATCTGCAGCGCGTCAGTTTTCGGAATGCCAACAAGATGACTCTGGTTGGATCGATCAGTCAACAAGTCCTTAATTTCATCATAGTTTCCTAATGTACTCTGGATACGACTGGAAAGCTCATCCCCTTTGCTAGTCTGGAAAAACAAAATTGACAAACAAGGTGAAGTAAGACCATCAGATGTTCTACAAGATAAGCAACATTAGATTTTGCTGGATGTTTCTAAACAAATAAAGATTTTTTTTAATTCAAAGAACATAAACACAACAAACATTCTTGTGCATCTCCAAAAAATGACTGGTGGGTGATTATTCAAAATACCCACACTCGCCCTAATTCCCAGCACCATTTCCAAACATTAATAGAGAAAATGATGCAGTTTCTACTAAAAAGCAATGATAAGCTCATAACAAAATCAATACTGCAGGAGTCCTGATGTTCTCCTAATTGTATTTTCTGTCATATCATAACTATAAAGGAAGAACTTTGTGCAGTACAATAGCAGTTTTACAGACATGATGAGTACCACTATACAATATTTTCATTTTATTGGGACTAACAATTTCACCCAAAAACAAGCACTATATTTTTAATAAGTTGTACACTAGGTATTTATTTGTAATATCTTGTAGCGTTAATTTCTACTTTAAGATGCCATTATATATATATATATATATATATATATATATTTATATATATATATATATAAAAATATATATAAATATATATATATATATATATAACTGAATGATTATGGCTTAGTACAAAACTGGATTTGATGTACACATTATTGATTTAACATAAATTAAGTTAATCGCAATAGCTTTAAATGTTTAGTATAAAAGGCAGGTTTACCATTGCCATTGTATGGGAGAGCAAAACACGACATTTACTACATTTGTAATTATACAGTTACATAAGAAATATTCTGCATATATAAAAACAGTGATATAGATACATTCAATTTTGAAGCTTTGAGCTATTTTCAATTAAAGAGATTTTGTAAGGAATCAAACCCTGAAACTTCCTCTAAAATACCTGTAAGCATATGAAGTTTACAAAGTCATAGCAAGCCTTACATATAAACAAATCTATCCTACTGTAGGTATCAAGAAACAGATACAAAATATTACCCTGTGCTACTTCCTATGGCTGATGAGCTCCACTCTAAGTAAATGTTTCCATGTCCTATACCAGTGGTGCGCAAACTGGGGGGTGCGCCCCCTGGGGGGCGCAAGATTGTTTAGAGGGGGTGCAGGCAGTGGCGGAGTTGGTAGCTGCAATTTCTCTTTCAGCCATTAGGTGACGCTGTGCTACACAGCTCCGACAGTTCTTCCTTCTTGCATGCAGCGTGATCCGATCAGAGTGTCAGAGTGTGACATGGGGAGGGGGTGTGAGTGGAACATTGGGAGGGGGGGTGAGTGTGTGTGAGTGACATGGGGGGTAGGGTTGAGAGTGTGACATGTGGAGTGGGGGTGAAAGTGACAGTGTGACATGGGGAGTGGGGATGAAAGAGAGACAGTGTGAAAGTGTGACATGGGGAGGGGGGGTGAGAGTGAGCGTGACATGGGGAGGGGGTGTGAGTGTGAGAGCGTGACATGGGAAGGGGGGTGAGAGTGTGTGTGGGGGGGTGAGAGTGTGGTGGGGGTGAGAGTGTGGGGGTGTGAGAGTGTGACATGGGGAGGGGGGATGAGAGTGAGTGTGACATGGGAGGGGGGTGAGAGTGTGAGTGTGACATAGGGAGGGGGTGAGACTGAGTGTGACAGTGTGACATGGGGAGGGGGGTGAGAGTGAGATTGTGACATGGGGAGGGGGTGAGTGTGTGGGGGGTGAGAATATGGGGGTTGAGAGTGTGTGGGGGGTGAGAGTGTGACAGTGTGACATGGGATGGGGGGGTGAGAGTGTGAGTGTGACATGGGGAGGGGGGTGAGAGTGTGACTGACATGGGGAGGGGGGTGAGAGTGTGGGGGGTGAGTGTGACATGGGGAGGGGGGTGAGTGTGGAGGGGTGAGAGAGTGACATGGGGAGGGGGGTCAGTGTGGGGAGGTGAAGTGTGACATGGGGAGGGGGGTGAGAGTGTGACTGACATGGGGAGGGGGGTGAGAGTATGACAGTCTGACATGGGGAGGGGGTGTGACAGTGTGACATGGGGAGGGGGTGTGACAGTATGACATGGGGAGGGGCGGTGAAAGACATGGGGATGAGGGAGACACAATGGCGGGAGGGAGAGAGACTGGCGGGAGGGAGAGACACACAATGGCTGGAGGGAGAGAGAGAGAGACACTGGGGGGAGGGAGAGTGAGAGAGACACTGGAGGAGGGAGGGAGACACAGGGACTGAGAGAGACACTAGGGGGAGGGAGAAAGAGAGAGTGGGGGGAGGGAGAGAGACACTGAGGGGAGGGATAGAGAGACACTGGAGGGGGAGTGAGAAATACTGGGAGAGGGAGAGACTGGGAGAGGAGTGTGAGACTGTGAAAGAGGGGAGAGAGGTCCTTATGTGGCGGGGAGAGAGATTAATAATACAGCATAAATGGGGACGCTATTAGACAAATATCATAATATTTATTTTTAAGCGATGTCATTTGTTATACATACTTTTTTTGTAGACGCGTGGCGGGGGCGTCACAAAGCTGGTTCGCCCTCATTGGCTGAACCAGCTCACGTGCGCTGACGTCATGTGATTTTGATTACATCAGGCAGTGGGGGCCCGAGAAATTTCATGGATGAAAAGGGGGGCTCAGCATAAAAAGTTTGCTCACCCCGTCCTATATAACACATTTTCCTCTTAAAATGAAGGTTGATCCTGCAAAGGTTCCAGTACATTTTGCCAACTATGTGTAGAAAATTAGACAGAAAAAAAAGATGACACGCAGAGGCCTGAGACAGAGCTGAGGTCTCTGCTCCAAAACAGGATATGTCTGGATACGCTTAATACAAGCCTCTAATATTAATAAGATTTCCTAAAGAAAATAAATGAGGCAGCCAGTGAGATTGTGTTTCTGGCACTCAGCGCAAATAGGAAAACAAGGCAGCTTCAGTTTCTACCTTATCAGACTAGACAACGGGTACTTAGACTTCTTGCATGCCCATTAGTGCAACGTGAACTATTTCTAACAGATTGTAAGTACTTAAAAATAGGTCAACATGACCTTCTTCTTAGGTAGCGCATGTCTGTTCCCTGTGAGTTTTTATTATGCAAAACTGCAATTTAAAGCAGACTTCAGTTTCTAGGCAAGATGTACTGTACTTGCTGTAAAAGGCTAATATTGTTTGTTCTTTTTTTTCACAGAAGAATTAAAAACAATTGTGCCAAGTGTAGCCATGCATGTAAAATGGTCTGCAGTTGTCTCCCCTGCTGGCAGTAAACCTGGTAAGTTACAGGGATGCCAGCAGTAATCATGGAGGTTTGCCCTCATGCCCTGGTGAGGTGCCCTATGTATGGGTGGAAGTGGCTACAAGCTCTGAGTCCACAATTGGTGACATCAGAGTTGGGACAGCTCCTGAAGTATATAAGGCACAGCACTGCCCAAAGTTAGTTGGTTGCTGTGTTGCTGAGTTGTTGGGAAGGAAGGATCCACTAGTGTAGTAACTAGTGGTCCATTTCTACATCAAAGCTGATAAGAGCCACACTGTGTCCAGGGACTTGGCACAGGGGTGATCTCCCTATGGGGAGAGGGGATCCCACTCCATTGGGAGGACGTACCTGCAAAGGGACAGCAGAGAACTATGGGCGGCTGAGATAGCTGGCTGTGAAGGGCAGCTTGCCCATACATCAACAATAAAGATGCCCTGTTCAAAGATACCCCCACTGTGTGAGTGTGAAGTTACTCTCCAGTGGAAGGCACCACCAAGAAGGAGTTCCTCATCAGGACCATCTCCCTGCGGACGCAGAGATCCTGATGAGGTGGAGGAGCTGCATGTGATATAGGTAGGACTGGCACACACTACCTCAACTGCCTGTCTGGATTGACAATCCCCGAATACCATCATGCGGGAGACTCAGGAGTCCTGTTGCCTACAGGTGCACCACCAGACACGACCATGTAATGGGGGCTGGTTAGACCACACGGGCCAATATGAGATTGGGTGGATCAGACTAGAGGGAGTACCCGTTACAGTTGGAGGCGCTGCAGAGATACCTGTCAACAGGACAGGCTTTTGCTAGGCACACTGGGAAACAGGGAGAGTGTCTGCTGCCACTTTGTGCTGCGTGGGATGGAGCCAGGGGTAGTCAGGGGAGCTGCTGGAGCTGCCGGCCGCACAGACAACCTGGGATCCTGCAAGGAGTTCAGTGGGGCTGGAGCCGGGCTATAGCTGTCCGAGTCCCTTGAGGTAGTGCTAGATGTAGGATGCCTAAAGGGATAAACTGGTAGTTCAGGAATCCTGGAGAGGGTCTGCGCTAGACTAGCCAACAGTAGGTAGACGCCCAAGTACTGCATGGAAGAGCCAGAGTACTCTAGTCCATTCTAGACCACTTACCATAGGGAGCACAGACTGGGAGGAAGGAGATACAGCAGACACCGAGCGAGTGAGCCTAGCCTGAGGTAGTGCAAACACGAGTAAGATCTACATTAGGTACACAAGGTGGTGCACAAGGCATTTTTATTGTATCGGTGTGGCAGCTGCCCCGCAGAGAGGAGCATCATGAACAATAAAATAATATACAATAGCCCAATGGCGATCGCAAGAATGGAGGATCCGCGCGGTGCGGAAGGTCCAAGATGGCGACCGGAGGCTGAAGGAGAGAGCGCACATGGCATGTGTGTGAGAGAAGGGCAAGCTACAGAGGAGACTTGTGTGAGCCTCTTGGATGAACAAGCTACAGAAGAGACTTTTGTGAGCCTGTTATGGAATGGTGCGAAAGCGGTGATTGCACCGTGTTGGTCCTGCCTAGGACCTTGGGGTAGTAACCCTGAGGACAGTGAAGAGGACATTGTCATGAGTTATGAGGAACGTAATGGACTGGATTGTCATTCGACGTACAAACAGTTAAAAGCTACCTCATTCGATAACCAGAGTGACATTTCAAACCAAGATGGCGGTTCCCGCTTCCCGGGGAAACCGCGTGGGCCAGTTGCAGAAAATGTTGCAAATGCTCAACTTGCAGAGAGTTGGCCGGGAGTGGCGCCAACGGGAAAACCCCACCCTGATGGGGAGTATGGCGCGAAAGCTGGAGCCGCGCCCACATGGACAATGACTAACTCAGCCCCTGTGCTGGGTCATGAGACTAAATCGAGGAACCTCCCTCCAGTTTCCACCAGGGGGAGTGGTTTCCGGTTGTGGCGGATACGGATGGAATTAGCTGGGGAAGGGGTTGGCAAACCAGCCCCTGCACTTCAGTTGTGAGGAGCCAGTAAGCTGAATAGACCACTAGTGAGAGTGTCTCCTCTAGTGACTATGGCCTGCAAATCCAAAGAAGGGTCACCGATATCTACCCATCCCTACTCGGCCCCAGGAGGCTTCCTGATATTACGAGTAGCGGGTATGGAGACAGTGGCATGCCTGTGCCTGCAGTGTCGACTGCTGGGCGGTGCTGTGAGCTCTATGGCGCAATGTGCACAATGTGGCCTGCAGTACCTGTGGCCAATGCCGACATTCGTACCGGTCCAGGCAGTGGAGACCACGGAAGATATTGCCATGCTGGCTGTGGAACTTCCCAGTGCGCTCTGGAGGGAGTCTGCTGATTCCGGAGAAAGGGGATCGGGCACGGCTATCAAATCCGAGCCAGACGAGAAAACTGACCACGGACGCGGTGATAAAAAGGGGGCTCACCGTCGATCACCGAGCGGAATTCCTCAGCCTAACGCGAAGTTGGAGTCCTCGGAAGAGGACACCGCCCGGCCTATTGCGTTGACGGCCCGACCACTGGGGAACACCAGCAGCAGTACGGTTAAACCAGTGCCACTCACCTGTGTCAGAAGTGAGCGGAGCAGAGTGTCGCCCGTGCAGTGGCAGCCCGAGAGGCGAAGTCCCACGGCCGTGGTGACCAGCGGTTCCGATGGCGGCAGATCCACCCCAACACCACGGAGCGGTAAGCAAAGCCCCTGCTATTACCAGGTTCCGAGGGTGGCAACGGTGGAGGAAGGACGGTGTAAGGCCCAAGCGGTGCCACAGCGGAAAAAGACGTTGCCGGATGTAGTCATGGAGGAAGAGGTCTTCCTTGGGGACCCAACCCAAGATGGCGACGAGACACGTGCGTGTCAGGATGTCGTTTCCGGTGGGCAGAGCGGACCTGACGGGGAGATGACAGCGCCTCTTCGTTCGAGCAGTGTCAGCCGATCGCCGAAGTTGAAGAGGAGTGGGCGATCGACGCGGAAGCTGAGGAGCAGTGAGACCGGAGAAGCGGAGAGCCCATGTGGTGGCACCGGACCAGGTAGCGGTGAAGAGCGGGCCAAAGCCCCTCGGATACCTACTGTCCGGCCCTATGCCCAAACGCCAGCCCTAGTCAGACCCAAGGCCCTAGTTAAAGCCCCAGCCACAGCCACCTTTTCTTTTGGGTCCACTTCGAGCTTAGGGATGTCAGGGGGTTCCCGGGTCACGTCGGAGGAACGGACTGAGGGGGGCTTGGACTGTGGTACATCTGATGATGGTTCGGTGGGTGGAGGGTATTCGCGGCAAGTGTCCGCGTCTAGTGATGGCCTGAGTGTCGTAAGTGTCACCCTAGAAAGTAGGCCAAGAGGGTGGGATCGCAGTCACGGTCTACCGGGACCTCCGGAGTGTCCTCCTGGGGGGAGCTAGAAGAGGGGGAGTCAGTAGAGTCAGCTCAGGAAGAGATTAGGGAGACCCGGTGGTGGGCCCCCTTATTTGAGGGATACGAAGCCTGGTTAGATAGGACCCGGTTCATTTTGGAACGAAATGGAGTGGTGGACTATTGGTGGGCCAAGGGAGAATTTACGAGGAGGAGCGGTTGCAAGCCATACAAGTCCGATGGTACAATATTAGTCGAGGGCTAATAGAGCCATTGGGGCCCAGTGGGCTTGAGGATCTGGTGGAACCGGACGAACCCCTGTCATGGGTGCTGCCCGGGAGAGCGGGAAATACTAAGCTGATAAGGGCCAGTCGAGCAGAAAGGGCCATTGTGGCTAAGTATAAAAACTCACATGGGCTAGAGTACCCCTATGTCCCCGAACCCCTCATGCAGGAGATAGAGGATCACAGGGATAGGTGGCTCAGAGAAGACATAAAGTTGTACATGATCAATAAAGGGGGTAAAATTACTGGGCGCAGAGCAGAAGAGAGGATCTCTCAGCTAGTGCGAGTATGGAGCATCAGGCGCAGCATATATATGCACAAGGCTGTATATAGACCCGAGAGTGGCTTGCCCCGGGAATATAGCATCACCGTGACCGACATGGCAGGAAGGGAGGTGAAGAAACCAGATCCTCGCCACTATTATTAGGTAGACAGAATAGTGAGGTCTGTTTCTAACCTTGAGCGCCCTCTGCTGGTCAGTGAGCGTTATACTGTTGATAATTATGAAACAAGAATGTTGTTTGATTAATTATGTGTTTCATTTTACAGTGCTTCCTGGAAAAAGGTACACCAAATTTAGGTCCCAGCCGGGACGGTGGGGATTCACCAGGGGGAGGTTGTAGCCATGCATGTAAAATGGTCTGCAGTTGTCTCCTCTGCTGGCAGTAAACCTGGTAAGTTACAGGGATGCCAGCAGTAATCATGGAGGTTTGCCCTCATACCCTGGTGAGGTGCCCTATGTATGGGTGGGAGTGGCTACAAGCTCGGAGTCCACAGTTAGTGACATCAGAGTTGGGACAGCTCCTGAAGTATATAAGGCACAGCACTGCCCAAAGTTAGTTGGTTGCTGTGTTGTTGGGAAGGAAGGATCCACTAGTGCAGTAACTAGTGGTCCATTTCTACATCTAAGCTGATAAGAGCCACACTGTGTCCAGGGACCTGGCACAGGGGTGATCTCCCTACGGGGAGAGGGGATCCCACTCCATTGGGAGGGCGTACCTGGCAAAGGGACAGCAGAGAACTATGGGCGGCTGAGATAGCTGGCTGTGAAGGGCAGCTTGCCCATACATCAACAATAAAGATGCCCTGTTCAAAGATACCCCCACTGTGTGAGTGTGAAGTTACTCTCCAGTGGAAGGCACCACCAAGAAGGAGTTCCTCATCAGGACCATCTCCCTGCGGACGCATAGATCCTGATGAGGTGGAGGCGCTGCACGTGATATAGGTAGGACTCGCACACACTACCTCAGCTGCCTGTCTGGATTGACAATCCCCGAATACCATCATGCGGGAGACTCAGGAGTCCTGTTGCCTACAGGTGCACCACCAGACACGACCATGTAATGGGGGCTGGTTAGATCACACGGGCCAATATGAGATTGGGTGGGTCAGACTAGAGAGAGTACCCGTTACACAAGAAAATTATATATTTTTTTCTTTTATATAACACCTATCACGTGCGATTTTCTAATAAGAATTTGTGGATTCACTTTAAGCATACTCTGTGTACAGGTCATTTTACAGAAACTCTTACTGTACAGTACACTAAGAATAATTTACCTCTGCATTTTAAACATGAAATTAAATGCACTAACTTTTTTCTTCTCATTAGAAATGTTCTTTTGTTAATGGGATTATGTCAAAAGTGTCAGATGTGCAACTGAGACAACAGAGTGTTCCATTGAGCAATTGAACTTGCATATTCTGCAGTGAACCTGCACCTGCATATGTACCTTTACAATTATCTTACATTTTTCGCTCTTTCTTTGATATATTCTATTTTTAATGTAATTGTGAATGTCAACAAATTTTCCTCTCAAGTCATTCCGAGCTTTGCAGTGCTGCTTAAAAGAATTCCTCCACGCATTTATGAACAGAAAGAACATGTGGGTGACTTCCAACACAGAGCTGAGGTCATTATTCCATTAGGTTATATGTTTGTTTAGTATTTGGATCTGCATTTATAATACTTTCTGGTAAGAAAGATGACATACAGTAATAAAGATATAGACATGCACTACATGTGGTATTTTTATTTACTGTACACTGTACCATTGTACATGTAACAGAAAAGATAGGAAACTCATGAGTGCATTTCTATGTCTTCTTCATATCTGCAACACCTGGTTCATTCAATTGTCTCAACTCATACAGTGGTTGAACTGCAGGCAGTGATTCTGGGCAATCGTATTCAATTGAGCACATTCAGGGCCATATTTAAGTACTATTTCATAATGTGGCAGAAGACACCTAAAAACAGCCCATTCACTCGTGTGGGCCAAAAAGGGCCATATTTACCAAACGTACTGAAGGTGTTATGAGATAGTACTGCTTAGTAAGTATCACCCCGAGTGTGTTACTGCATTACACAGCGTACAGCAAAACTAGGGTTAAACACGTGGGACATTAAAAACAGAAGAAAACACTTAGAGAATCAGATACAATAAGCCATAACTGTCCTGTGTCTGAAGTGCCACCGGACCTCTGGCCCTTCTGTGTCATGTGATTGCTCCAGAAGTGATTACATGACAGCATCAGGCCCCATATGCCAGGAAAAGGAAGTGGAAAGGGACTTGTATTTGGATCTGGCTTGCTGCTCCGTTGGAGCGGTCAGCCTGGTCACCCCCTGCAGAACGAGCTTAAGGGCACTGTAAAGCTAAACCATTGTATAATATCTGGCAATAATGTCATGCACGTTTTGGAGACCAATGGACATGTCAACCACCATGTAACATGAAGTAATGAGGTGGAGCATGTGTACATTAGTGAAAATCTCCTCTAAAATAGAGGTTGCAAAAGAACTCAAGTTTAGCTTGATGGTAAGTGTTTTTAATAACATACACGATAGGTTACATATGAAAAAGATCGTGTTGTTTATGAAATTTCAATATTTAATACTTCATGCCTCTAAAAGTTCATCAGATTAAATGCATATTTTCTTTAAAATTGTACATTCACATATAATTGGCAGTAATAAGTTCAAACATTTTTTATAAAGTAAGATAACTGGTTTAGTCCACAAATACAGTCAACCCACTGACTCTCTGCTGCTGGTATTGAATCAGTTACGCCCCTCACTGAGGCGTTTACTGGCGGCTGTCTGTTATTTAATCTCCACGGGCAGAGCTATCACGTGTCCTCCTGACGAAGCACTACGTGCGAAACGCGTAGAGTGTCACGTGAAGCTGCCCCTGCGGACTCTGATTCCGGCGGAGGCTGTGTTGGAGAACGCGGGTCTCTCTGCTGATTACTGCTCGCTACGTAGATTGGGTCCGGACCCTTCTGTGGCTTCCGCTTAGAGTTTCCCGGTTCAGTATCTCTCACTCCTCCTTCCTATCTTTTAGCGGTTTTATTGCATTGTGTGCCTATTGTATTTTATCTTTCACCCCTTTGGTTTATTAAATACTGTATCTCTCAGTGCGCCATTCTGCCTCTTTGTTTTTCTTGTTTTTCTCTATCTCAATTTATTTTACCATATTATCTTTAACCCAGGGTCTGCTGAAAAGCTGTGTAAAGCGGCATGCATAATCTTATAGGACTCCATGTTAAAATAGATTAGAAGCAAAAGGTGACAATGTGTTCTCATTTTCATGTCATTACCCTGATCACCTGGCTGCAGTGGAAGCATTGTATGCTAAGAGATAATGTGAATGTGTTCACAAGTGGATTTTTATTTGTGTTACCATATTACAATTCCCTTTACTGCTTTACTGATACAAATGATGATAAAACAATCATGAATTAGACTGATGTTGTTAGTCCAGTTGTAATTGGGCAGAAATAAATAAATGCTTCAAGGCAGTACTCTGTGACCCAAGCAAAAGCATAAAGTAATCAAAATCTAATCCCTGAACAAAGGTGTCCTCTATTATTGAAGCCCTTATTTCTTCTCAATAGAGCAACAATAAATTTTAAATACTCATCTACTCTTGTCTTTTCATAACATAACCGACTGTAGCTACCATCTATAACAACAGATAAATAATAACAATCACAAATCGGTGTCACAGTGCAACCGTGTATAAAGAGAAAGCTGTAAAATATTAGACTGCTCTAGTAACTATATTGGTCTTGTGAAGTGTACAATATATTGTGCCATAGGAAGAATTTAAGTATATTTTCTGTTTTCTTATATATCAACATGATTTGTTAAACTCCCTACACTATGACTAAGGCTAGGTCCCCGCAGCACGGACAAGAGCCGCCCCTCAATGGGGCCGGGCCCGCTACCCACCTTGCCCGCTGCGTTGCGTGACTAGATTTCTCTGAAGACAGGAAATCTGTGCTCACAACTTGTGACGGAGCACTGACCACGCCCCCGGTGGTTCAGCCAATTAGCCAATTAGGGTGACATCATGGCCGTGCCCCTCCCCCCGCCAGCTCACCGCAGACTCGGGATCTCAGCTGCATGCGCCACCAGCCTGGCAGTCGCGCAGCGGCAACACCGGGAATCACTGACTAACACTCTGACTAACTCTCTGACTAACTCTCTGACTAACTCTCTGACTAACACTCTGACTAACTCTCTGACTAACTCTCTGACTAACTCTCTGACTAACTCTCTGACTAACTCTCTGACTAACTCTCTGACTAACTCTCTGACTAACACTCTGACTAACTCTCTGACTAACTCTCTGACTAACTCTCTGACTAACTCTCTGACTAACTCTCTGACTAACTCTCTGACTAACACTCTGACTAACTCTCTGACTAACTCTCTGACTAACTCTCTGACTAACACTCTGACTAACTCTCTGACTAACTCTCTGACTAACACTCTGACTAACTCTCTGACTAACACTCTGACTAACACTCTAACACTCTGACTAACACTCTGACTAACACTCTGACTAACACTCTGACTAACTCTCTGACTAACACTCTGACTAACTCTCTGACTAACACTCTGACTAACTCTCTGACTAACACTCTGACTAACACTCTGACTAACTCTCTGACTAAGGGGCCTATGCAGAGAGCAGCGCTAGAATAAATTGGAGAGTTTAAGAAAAAGTAGCTTTAATGGAGAGTTTTATTCTCCATATGCAGAAATGGGCGAAATCCGCTATTTTTAGCATTACTGCATGTGGAGAATTGTAAATGAGGAGATGCGCGCAGCTGAAAGGGAGAAAAAAAATCGCGCATTTTTTTTCCCCTATAGCCGGCGAGCTCCTGCTTCTTGCCAACTTTAGTTGGCGGAGAAAATTGAAGAAAATCGCGCCAAAAACAGCCGCTAGATGGCGAGCGCGCCTTTCTGAATTTGGATATTTTTCAGACTGGCGAGATGTAGTTTCTCGCCAGCCGCGCGGCGAGATTTTCAAATAGAAAAAAAAAATGGCGCTTTTTTCCTACCTCGCTGTTTTTAGCGCGATTTTCGCCGGAAAATGGCGAGATTGCTAATAGCGCTGCTCTCTGCATGAGGCCCTAAGGCCTCGTTCAGGGTGCCAGAGACAGGAGTTGGAGGGAGGGCGTTCGGGAGGGCGGCAGTTTGCTGGGCGATGTGTGTTCATCCCCAGCAGACTGTTTCAGGAGTTGAGGAGGGGGCGGGGCTACAGACGGCAGGTTAGGGATCCAAGTTGCAGTCATGAAATCATTCTCAAGAATGATTTCATTGGCTGCCTAGGTCACAGTGACGCTGCTGCAGCTTCAAAAAACGATTTTTTCGTTTATTGAAACTGTAGCCAGCGTCAACTCCTGGCTTCGGAGACAGGGCAGCTGCTACCCTGACAACCAGTATTCAATTTGAATACTTTGTGTCCCACGGCAGATCGCACGGCAGCACGCCCTCCCTCCGAAGCCTGCACCCTGAACGAGGCCTAACACTCTGACTAACTCTCTGACAAACTCTCTGACAAACACTCTGACTAACACTCTGACTAACACTCTGACTAACACTCTGACTAACACTCTGACTAACACTCTGACTAACACTCTGACTAACACTCTGACAAACACTCTGACAAACACTCTGACAAACACTCTGACTAACACTCTGACTAACACTCTGACTAACACTCTGACTAACACTCTGACTAACTCGCTGACTAACTCTCTGACTAACTCTCTGACTAACACTCTGACTAACTCTCTGACTAACACTCTGACTAACTCGCTGACTAACTCTCTGACTAACTCTCTGACTAACACCTGACTGAAACAGCAATATGTTTCATTTCAAGCTTGTTAACCCTCTTGTGGCCAGAGAGACCAGCAATGCATTGCTTGCAAGGGGGTTCATTTATATGTATAATCCTGGAGATGGTTGCTACAGACTGATTTAGGCGTTCTGTTACCTTATATGGCTCGCTAAAGAGTGGGTAATTAGTCTGAAAGGTATCCTCGCAGTGCTGTACTTCTTGAGTCCTCCTTTCCCACTCGTTTCTCCGCAGCACATTTTTGTCCTGATCGTACCCGCTGTCAGAAGAAACACAAAGTAACAAACCAACTTTAGCAGAAAATACAACAGCACAAACCTCAGTGAAGGAGTCTGCTTGACAGACAAATGGCACAGATAACAAGAACACAAATCTGATTAATGCCAGTCCTAGCAGACAGTGCAAGCTCTGGTCTCTGGCTGTGCCCGTGTTTTCTTTGCACACAGAACATAATTGCATTTTTCTGGAACAAAAAAACAAAACAAAAGAATCATTAGACAGGATCAGCATGTTCTGAAGTCTCCCCTGGTGGTAATGTGACAGAGGTAGAATCGAAGAAACATTGAGGGTCATTTAGAGATTATAGTTCAGTCAAAATGCTGAGCCAATCTCTGATAGTAACAGGGAGGGGGTCTCAATGACTGCTGAGTATATATTGACCCATTTGCAACAAGAAGCTTCATAGCATTTTAACCTATGTTTTACATGCAAGAGCTAACTAGCAAACAATGCAGTTATGTCCATATATAACAATCAAAAGATGCGCAGTGCTGCAAATGCACAGCAACATTTACATGACCATAATTGACCAAACAAAACGACTCAAAATCTTGAGGCCGCCAAAGATTACAAGATTGTACTAACGGAAATTATGAACAGATTTTGCCTGATGAAATTTCCTCTGCGTGGAGCTGCTGTTTTTCCATGTTTATGTGGTGAATCTTTTATTAGCTCATTCCCTGAAGAGCTGTTACAACGATGCTCTGCACTGGATTTTTTACAGCCACGCTTTGTATTCTGATCCCTGTTAATCAGCCAACTTGTCAAACTACTCTCTAATCAATTCCTTTTTCTGACTGATTTGACATGAGCGCAACTTCTGAACATGAAAAATGCATGGGGATTGAATTGTGTCGCTGCACATCTGAGTGATTGTGATCACAAAAGAAGGAAATGTGGATGTTATCCAAGTAGAGGCAACAGCAATAAGAGGAATAGCACGTGATTTATGTATTGAAAAAGTGATTTATTTTTGATGCACTCTGATAAATGCAATGATCTTTTTGCATGTCACCTGGAAATGCAAATGCAATATAGCTGACATCTTCAATCTACTCATTCCCAATGTTTACTTCATACATACAGTATAAGAAAAATGATTAACATTCCCTTCAAGTTCTTAACCCCATTATTCCTAGGTGGGACTCCAAAGCACTGTTTTGCAATTTGTTACACATCAATGTGGCAGTGAAGGATGTAAAGTAAAACTGGCCTATTATGGTGCATGAAATCCTAATTCTATGAGCACTTAACAATATTAATTAAACAGCATCAGAAATCATTTGCTGGCTGAAAAAGAACTGTCTGGAGTAGAGGAACCTTGGCACATTGTTTCCTGTGACTAATAAAAAAAAGGAACAATTTCTGAATGTATTCTTTTTGCAGAATCAGTACCGGGAGGTCCCCTGGAACTGTACAGTACTTGATTATAGTCAGGGGCGGATTTCCCAATAGGCCTGGGCCTAAGGTGGACAAATTTGGGGGCAGCGTGCACTATCGGCTGGCAAGCTTCGCTCGCACATGCGTGGGGGACATGACATCACACTGCGTTGCTATGGCAACGGGACGTGTGGTGCTGGCGGATGAAGGCGGCACCAGATAAGTGCCTAAGGGCAGCATTTTTTTTAAAAATCCACCACTGTATACAGTATTTCCCTTTTCATGTGCCGTAAAATAAAAGGGAAATCAAAGATGGCTGCCGGGATCATCCAATAGGAAGCTGCCATGTCATGCTCTGATGACATTGCAGCTTCCTATTGGCCCGTGGAAGTGAGGTTTGGATTGTAGCCTAATTGATTTCCCAAAAGGAACCAGAAACACTGGCATATAAAAAGCCAAATGTATCAGAGATTGTCTCTGGATACAAATTTAAAATTTATGCTGTAGGTGACCTCTGCAACATATTCCGTAAACAACATTTAAAAATACATGTGCAGTATCATCCTATGTCAATGTATCAATGTACACTGCTCCAATTTTGCTCATGTGCACCTACTTGCAACTTGTGGCATGCCAGTAAGAAAAGGTACCGTAGGGAGGAATATGCCCATGCTGTAATAAGATATATCACACAATTTTTCTCCCATTATCCCGAGTCAATAAATATCTGAGCTTAAAGTGGAATAATATTCTGACATCTAAGAATCTTTCTTATATTTGACGCAACTATCACACTAAAAGGAAACAATGGGCTAAAAGACGCTTTTGATCAATTCGACCCAAACGTATTTTGAGGGATGCAGCGTGCTGTGATCCCATCTCAACTTGGCTCAGCCATAAATAGGAGGCAGCTAGGAAGTATTTGCTTATAGCAGTTTGTTATTGTCAAGTCTTGTAACTTTTTATTTTATATTTTATTTATAATGGCTAAACCTTCACTAACTTACGTAGAGGAAACTTTCGTGGTTGGAGTGAATTATCAATACTAGATGTTTTATGCATTTATTCCCATGGTTATGGAGTATACTTATGGTTTTATAGTTAAGATTAAGCTTTAAATCAATTAATAAAAATATCAATTGACCAGTTATACTTCTATGTGAATGTGAAATTTACATAATAATTTATACCACTTGTTTAAGTAGAATACGACAGCCAGACCTTTTATGTACTTCTCTATTTGATTAAGATACAGACAGTCACAGAAAATGTATTACTTTGATTTGTTACACAGTAGATCAAGTGTGACAAAATCAAATTAGCATAATGTCTAATCTGCAATGGTTTCACTGTCCGGCATTTAAAAGAGTAAAATTTATGGTGCATGCATCACCAGAAAGGCTGTAAGAAATTGGGGTAACGTAGGGGGCATATACGTTTTTCTGACTTCAACTAAATTGAAGTCCTAAAAATGTATTTAATTAAAATGAATTCTCAGCAGCTAAATACTTCTCGTCTTGGGTAGACATCTGCAACAAGCAGAGTGAAGGCGGCAACTCTCCCCTTTTAAATATTTATTATTTGAATATTCTGATAATGGAGACCATAGTATTGTATTGTATTGTATGTCTTTATTTATATAGCGCCATTAATGTACATAGCGCTTCACAGTAGTAATACATGGGGTAATCAAATAAATAACAGATAATATAAATAACAGATCATGGGAATAAGTGCTTTAGACATAAAAGTAACATTTCGGAAGAGGAGTCCCTGCCCCGAGGAGCTTACAGTCTAATTGGTAGGTAGAACGTACAGAGACAGTAGGAGGGAGTTCTGGTAAGTGCGTCTGCAGGGGGCCAAGCTTTATGTATCGTGTTCAGAATATCCACAGTGCTATTCATATGCTTCTTTAAGCAAGTGTGTCTTAAGGTGGGTCTTAAAGGTGGATAGAGAGGGTGCTAGTCGGGTACTGAGGGGAAGGGCATTCCAGAGGTGTGGGGCAGAAAGTGAGAAAGGTTTAAGGCGGGAGAGGGCTTTAGATACAAAGGGGGTAGAAAGAAGACATCCTTGAGAAGAACGCAAGAGTCTGGATGGTGCATAACGAGAAATTAGGGATGAGATGTAAGGAGGGGCAGAAGAGTGTAAAGCTTTAAAAGTGAGGAGAAGAATGGAATGTGAGATGCGGGATTTGATCGGAAGCCAGGAGAGGGATTTCATGAGGGGAGATGCTGAGACAGATCTAGGAAAGAGTAGAGTGATTCTGGCAGCAGCGTTTAGGATAGATTGTAGGGGAGACAGGTGAGAGGCAGGAAGGCCGGACAGCAGGAGGTTACAGTAATCAAGACGGGAGAGAATGAGGGCCTGAGTCAGAGTTTTAGCAGTCGAGCAACAGAGGAAAGGGCGTATCTTTGTTATATTGCGGAGGAAAAAGCGACAAGTTTTAAAAATGTTTTGAATGTGAGGGGTGAATGTGAGAGAGGAGTCGAGTGTGACCCCTAGGCAGCGTGCTTGGGCTACTGGGTGAATGATTGTAGTTCCAACAGTAATGTGGAAGGAGGTAGTAGGGCCAGGTTTGGGAGGAAGTATGAGGAGCTCTGTTTTAGCCATGTTGAGTTTAAGGCGGCGGAGGGCCATCCAGGAGGATATAGCAGAGAGACATTCAGAAACTTTGGTTTGTACAGCAGGTGTAAGGACAGGTGTTGAAAAGTATATTTGTGTGTCGTCGGCATAGAGGTGATAATTAAACCCAAAACATGTTATTAGGTCACCTAGAGAGAGTGTGTACAGAGAAAAGAGAAGAGGTCCCAGGACAGAGCCCTGGGGTACCCCCACAGAGAGATCAATAGAGGAGGAGGAGGTGTTAGCAGAAGAGACACTGAAAGTACGATGGGAGAGGTAGGATGAGATCCAGGATAGAGCTTTGTTCCGAATACCTAGAGTATGGAGAATGTGGAGGAGAAGAGGGTGGTCCACTGTGTCAAATGCCGGTCGAGTAATATGAGCAGAGTGTAATGACCTCCTTTATAAAAACAAAGGAATGCAGGGTGAAGAGCGACAGAAAACCAACATCCAGAAATGACGTCACAGCATCATGGTATCCACACAATGTCTGATGTGTTTCACACTATTACAGCACTTTCTAAGAGAAGCAAAACATTGACGCTGTGATGTCAGTTCTGGACGTCAGATTTCTGTCAATTGACTAGTGACCGTCATTCATAATTCGTTTATCCTACTTGTTAGTGGCACCTCTGCAGGTTCCTGAAAAGCAAGGTAACCATTGGTTATGGTAAATATTACCCCCAGACACTGAGGGTGGTCTCCTTTATCAAGACAGACAATTGTCCTACTGCTCAACCTATTAATCAATGGTGTAGAGATACTGAGGTGCAAAGGGGATATAGATAGACATTAAAACACCTAAATGTTTCCCTAATCAGTGAGACACACAGGATACCCTTTGGTTGCACTCTTTTAGATGGGTTACAGCTAGGTGTTGAGAACAAATTGAATCTCTGAGCTACAGCTCAAACTCCTACTGTACTCTTAAAAGCAAAAACAATAAAGTATTTAATCAACAAATATGCCATAATATATATAAAATATACAAGTGAATGACTGTGATATATGTCTCCTTTATCAACATATAAAAAAATTCATCATTATGTAGCCATTACCACACTTTGAAACTGGGGTCTGGGATATCTCCGTTGTGTTCATACTGTAGCTCCACCTCAGGTCTCTATGCTGTGCCTTCACAACCACAGAACAACACACTTTACAAGGAACAGTTCACAAATTAATGTCTTCTATTCATACAAGGGCAATCATCAGCAAGCAGGTAATGGAAAAAATACAGGTATTTCAGTTCAACAAAGCTGACATTTTGTTTTCAACCAATCAATATCGCAGACTAGGAAAAGCAGGACACTTGGACAATAACAAAGGCTACTAGGCGAGCCAAGAACTCCATATACACACAGTAGTGCTCATATTTACAAAGCAGTCCGTTCACTTCTATGGTTTAGCACCAATAGTACATATGGATCTATATGTATCATATCGAATCACTGATGTAATACCACACGTCATGAAACATTCAAATAATCACATACTGTGACACTGTCAATTGCTTTTCATTCTAAAATTATTCAGGACTGAAGTTATTCCTTTTTTATAAGTAATTTCCACGGTATCCACTGTAGTTTAATGTAGTGTTATTATTTAAATACATGGCAAACTAGTGTGAAAGGTCCAATTTAAGTGTTTCAATTTTATTAAGCAAAACTACAAAGTGATGCAATTTTATTTTGTAGACAAGCTAACTTATTTATCATGTAAATGCTTTAATTATCCCTTTTAAATACTACCACATCTAGGACCACACACGCCGATTTAGTAAGCAGTGGAACTATATTACCATTCACATTTTTGTTTTGTTTACTATTTCCTTAATAGTTTTATCTTCTGTACTGGCCAATTTATTGGTGCCAGTTAAATTTTCAACTCCATAAAAAATGATGATTGATTGAAGTGCTAATGGATTATAGCGAGCTTTTACAGATGAAAGTGTTGCATTTCTGACAGTGAAATGCTTTCCCTAATGAAAGTTAAACCTTCTGTGCACTTAGAACATGGTGTCAGATGCTGATGAACTAGTAATGTGATCAATAAAATGCTACACAGGAAATCTGTTAGCTGGGGAAAAAAAACGAAAAGGCTTTCATATTCTATACAACAGTGGATAATTTGGAATTGCAGTGTGTGTGAGTATATGTGTTTTTCAATTTATAAATAGAGACACCTCAGGGTAAAGCAATTACTCAGATTTACAGCTGCCACAGAGATTGAATATAAAGATGTAGCTGAGTACCAAAAAAAAAAAAAAACAGTAACTTGACAAACTCTAGGACACATAAAGTACATAGCATGCTACTTTAAAGAGTTTCCCTCCAGGTAGAAGTGCGGAGCAGACATCAATCTAGGACATTGGCCCGAGACGAGATGGATGTTTACTCCTGCAGCTTTTCATCTTACATATGATAAATTACTTCCCACCTCCAAGATGTCCAGTTACATTTCACTTTTCTTCTTGCAGCATAAGTTTGTAAACTTCTGCTCGTGGCACCTTTTTAAAAGTGAAGGGAATTACCAATGCTTCACACCTGGCTGGCTTGTATGGTATATGCTGTGCTGGGTATGATGCAACTGAGCTCTTTGACAACAGTACTGTGCATACTGTATACCGACATTCCTACACACATTTCCATAAACCTTGTGCTTAGAATTGATAATAATACTTGTGCTATGTTCTCTCATCTCAAACACATTTGCTGTAGATTTAATAAATGTACTAACATAATTGAGAAATGAATCACATAAAGCTGCTGTTGTGATATTAAACAGACCAAAATCACATAATTTTTGAATTTGCAGGACTTTTCGATTCTTGGCACATGAGATAAGACATTTTATACAAATTGTTTTACATAAATGAAACTAGGGGTCTCCCGGGGCTGAACTGTGTTATTTTCCACTCCATGTATCTCCCAGTTTCCAATATAAATAGTTATACGTGTTGGCTTACTTCCTAGAGAATCCAACATGGCCTCAGCTGTCAACCGACAGGTAGCCACAACCCATGATGTTGTGGCTTCCTATTGGCCAGTAGATCAAATGAGATTTGGCAGTCCATAGTGTTTCTCCAGAAGGGAACACCAACACCATTTAATAGACCAATAAGAATTTTGGGAACCATGGTTTTCCCGAAGCTGAAAAAAAAAAAGCACCATGAGACCTGGTTTAAATTAAGTAAAAACACCAAATAAAAAAAGTTTTTTTTTATAGGCAGGAATGCTGTGTGTGTGTGTGTGTGTGTGTGTGTGTGTGTGTGTGTGTGTGTGTGTGTGTGTGTGTGTGTGTATGTATGTATGTATGTCTTTATTTATATAGCGCCATTAATGTACACAGCGCTTCATAGCAGTAATACACGTGCCAATCATATACATAACAAATAATACAAATAACACATAATGGGAAGAAGTGCTTCAGACATAAAAGTAACATTAACGGAAATAAATCCCTGCTCTGAAGAGATTACAATCTAATTGGTAGGTAGGAAGAATATACAGAGACAGTAGGAGGGGTTCTGGTAAGTGCGTCAGCAAGGGGTCAAGGTTTATGTAGGAGGTGTAAAGTACTGTATGAGCCACGGTGCTACTCATATGCTTCATTAAGCATGTGTGTTTTAAGGTGATCTTAAAAGCTGGATAGAGAGGGTGTGTCACGGTAGCCACAGGGTTATAATATACACCAAATCATCTGGGTTGAATTGAATACGACTGTGATATAATAAAGAGATTTTATTCCTTAAAAGACAAGTGGACACACAATGTTGGACAAATAACAAATGGAAATATAGACACTTACTTGGGAAGGGGAAAATGAAATAACCAGGATTCAGGTTAACAGTTCATCAGGCATCAGGTACAATTCAGGTATAATCACAAAGACACGAAAGACATGGGCATAGAGCTTGCAATCGTTTATATATGATTTGGGCTCTATCCCTAACATTGGGTCTCAGGGATTGGAGAACAATTACCTGGACCCAATTACCTTCTGCCAACACACGTGGGAAGCAAGATAGTACCTGCCACAGGGGGTTGGCATTCCTCTAGTCAGAGATCTATTTCCTTAGCCCCACTCTAAAACGTTGGCGTCTCCAAGTCTGCCAGATGGGATCTGGACAGGAAAACTCTGACTTTAGGTGTGAATTATGGCACTTAAAACAAGTACCCATGTCCTGCTCTTCCCCGCCCTAGACTACTTAATCAGGATGGGGGAGCCTTTGATCAGGGTTTTCCCTGTAGACACACTGACGCCCCTTGGCCATTAACATACCTCCCGGGTCAGTAACTTTGGCGGGCATTTCAGTAGGCAGGGATATACATTATATATTTCACAATCTTTATACCTAAATATAATCCATTCGGTGGGTCCGAGACGGCTGAAATTTGCCATGTCCTCATGCCGGAGGTGACTTTACATGGTGGCCAAATCTCAGCTTTGTACGACCCACCAAACCGGATTTACGACTTTCACCTTTAATGCCCCATAGGGAACAATGGGGTATTCTCCGCCATTGGAGTCAATGGGAAATCAGTGCATTTCACTCTGCCAACATATTTTCCCTCATGGCGGCCAATGGCGGCAACCGTGACTTAAATATACAAATAACCTCCGTTCGGTTAGTCTAAGGCGGCTGGAAATTGCCATTGCATCATGCCAGAGGCAGGACTACCTGGTGGCCAAATTCCAGCCTCCCAGCTATCACCGAACCAGAGATAATACATTTGTGTTTTATACATTTTTTAAACCTGGCATCTTTTGTCCACCATTGATGTCCATGGCCGCGACCCTCGTGGCAGGCGCAACCCTTTCTCGCGGGCATTGCCCGTCAGACCTGGTTGGGGTTGAGTGAGGGGGTCCCCACGAGCTAGGGGCAGAAAGAATGTCATGGCTAGCTGCCCTAGAACCAAAGATACATATTTTAATACGTTTTGAATTTGACCGTGACCGAGTTCCCACGGCAATTTAGTGATCAAGCTCTTTTCATTGAAACAGTAGCGGTACTCTGATACTGCGGTTTGGCAGTCAGCCAACACGGTTATAATCTATCACCTCGTTCTTGGAAAGCGGACTCAAGGTATTTCCCATTGAAATGCATTACGCCATTCATTTCAATGGAGAAGCTCCGCTCATCCTCTCGGGCGCCATCTGCTGGTCTTCCTAGGTATAGGGTCAAAAACCTCGTAATCGCCATTGACTTCTATGGAGCTCCAATGGCGACCTATGGGACCGTGCCGGCAAATGGTGGGTGAAAAGGCAGTAAGGGGAACAAAGGGCTATAAACATACAAACACAGTTAACCCTTTCCCCCCGACCTGATCCCAGTGTATGTGCTTGGTGTAACCACTGTAGGATCAGAACACATGTAATCCGGAAAATACATTACAACCAAAGGGAAATACACATTGTACTGAGGCAGGGGAATAAAAATACATTTAATCATTTTTATAGTTAACCCCTCGCCTCCCACATGATGGTGTGGGTTGCCAGCTGGGGGGTAACCCCTTTATTACTGGGCTAGCCACCCCCCCCCCCCCCGTGACAGGGTGCTAGTCGGGTATTGAGGGGAAGGGCATTCCAGAGGTGTGGGGCAGTGAGTGAGAAACGTTTAAGGCAGGAGAGGGCTTTAGATACAAAAGGGGTAGAGAGGAAACATCCTGGAGCAGAGCGCAAGAGTCGGGATGGTGCATAGCGAGAAATTAGGGCTGAGATGTAAGGAGGGGCAGAGGAGTGTAACGCTTTAAAAGTGAGGAGGAGAATTGAGTGTGTGTTACGGATTTGATAGGAAGATTTGATAGGAAGCAAGGAGAGGTCATGTTGATGACGTCCGTGGTGTCATTTTGCCACTGCGGTTCAAAAGGAGGGGGGTGGGACAGCAGCAAGGAGGCGGCCGCCACTGATCACTTCCATTCGTTATTTACTTATTTAAACGGCACATGGACATCATATTAGAAAATCTAAGAGATATAAAGATGATAAAACTATGAGAGGATACTACACAATATGTTTAACCTATGACCAGATATGGGGATTTCATCCCTATACATACATAATGTGTTTTATACTCAAAAAACATCCAAATCTAAAAATGTAATATAGAATTAGGAGAAAATCTTATAAATAAAAAAAATTAAAAAGAAAGAATTCTGAGAGTACTGTAGGAACATAATCAACTAATCCAATATAGGGCTTAAAGCTGCAGTTCAGTCAATATCCTGCATGTGTGTTTTTTTTAATAAATCAGTTCTGTAGTAAGAAAAAATACTTTTAGCATTTTCTGTTTTTAAAAAAACAACTTTGAAAGACCAATTTTCTTGTATTCTATTTTAACAAGCATTTACTAAGGCACTGCCCCTTCATGTCCTGTCACAAGCCCTGGCACACCCCTTTGTCAGCCCTGCCCTCCCTCTAGCACATGTCAATGCAGCAGTGCTCATGAATATTCATGAGCTTCCACTGACAGACAAGCAGAATATAAACAATTGCCAGCTTTTAATACACAGGCGGCACATTTTATTTGAGTGCGGCTAGCTCTGCAAGCCTGGGGATACCCCGGCATGCTAGCCGCACTCCCTCGCCGTGCCGTGCGTCATCGACGCGCGGTCACGCGTCATCGGGTGCCTGCGCCCCCTGCACGCGCGTCCAGGGCTCCCCGAGGGAGCCCTGGTGTCCCGCGATGTGGGGGACGGCGGCAGGGGGTTCCGGGGGACCCGGCGGACCCGGCAGCAGGAGAGAGAAAGCCCCGATCGGAGGGCACTCCTCCGTGTCTTCGGCGCGCGCCCGGCACCCTCTGGCGCGCGCCAGGTTACTGCTGCGGCCGAGAACGGGCAAATGCTCGAATAAACTTGGCCGCAGCAGTATGTCACCAAATTTCGACCTATCAATACATGGAAAACGAATTGAGCTGCAGCTATACTGTTCTTTAGGTAATTAGAGATTGCACACATAAAACTATTGAAGTAAAAAAATAAATGTAAAAAAAAAAAAAAAAAAAAAGACTGAACTGCAGCTTTAAATACATTTAAAAATATATATTAAATACAGATTCTGAATACAAAAATACATATACAAAGCTGTAAATTAGAAAATATATAGTAATGGGAATGTCTAGTTTTACTAAAATATATCCTACTTTAAATGTAATCAAAAAACTTTTAGGAACTAAAATAGAGTGTATTGAAGAAAATTGTTTACAATTTTTTTTTTTAAAGAAAACCGCAAATGACAGAATATTATTGAAGCTAATTGTTTCCTAAAGGATATACAGCTCAACCACGTTATAACGCGAACCGTTACAACACGAATCCGCTTATACCGCGATGCAAGTGTAGCTCCCAATTTTCGTATTTATGAATACTTTACAACACGATTATTGGTATCTTAAATACTTTATTGTACATGTTGCAGGGTACATGCAACTACACACACGTGGGTTTCTTGACAAGGCTTATTTATTTAGCCTTGCAAAATATACAGCACACAAAACAAAAATAACTTTTCATCAGCAACAAAAGGAAAATGGCTTTTCTTCAGCAGACAGACAAAAACAGTTTCTCTTTAGCAGACAGTGTATATGGCAGTTGCCCTTTCCCATGCAGGGGACAGACAGTTCACAATTCATCTACTTTTCGAATCAGACCTTGTATCAGGAAACTCTCTAGCAATCTCTTTAGCAGCTTACTCCTCACTCCTCAACCGACCGCCTCCATGTGTTTACAGCCTGGGTTTTAACACACCTTGATTAGCCAGCTGTGATCCAACTAATTGTCCTGAGGTTCCCAGCTGAAGTTAGCCTAGTCAGTGCTGCACTGCAGACTAGACATAGGTTTTCCAGGCATATAACTGGTGGCTTTTGTTTACCCTGTCACAGTACAATGCATACAATTGCACATTACATCTAACGTGATCCGCTTATAACGCAATGTGATTCTTTGGAACCCAAGCACAGCGTTATAAGGGGGTTGAGCTGTTTCTAGTTTTACTAAAATATATCCTACTGTAATAAAAAACAGTTTTATTAAAGAAAAATAGATTTAATTGAAGAAGAAAATCATTACTAAAATCATATTCTATTAAAAAAAATAATAATAATAGAATAGGATACAATTAAAAACTAGTAATAAAAATCTACATTAACGTTTTTCATTACATAATATAAACAGAGGACCAAATATATCCCATATAAACCCATTACTCACTCTCCCCTCAGGGGACTTTAACTACCACATTGATGGCCCCTCTCATTCCTGGGCATCTCGCTTCCTCTCACACTTCTTCATTTTGTCTCCACCATTGGACTGCATCCAGCACCCACAAGAATGGCTACTTCCTTGACTTTGTCTTTAAAAAAAAAAAACTGTTCCCTATCAAATTTCTCAATCTCTCCTTTCTGACCACAACCTCATCTAATTTTCTCTCTCTCACACGCCTCGCTCTCATCCTCCAGTCTCTCCTTGCTATTCTCGTACCCCGCAATCCATTGACCTTCAGTCCATGGAACCCAGCCTAAAATCAAAGTCTTCTTTACTACCACCCTCCGCTGACCCAAACAGCGTTATCACAATTTACAACACCGTCCTTGCCTCCTCGCTTGACCAGTATGCTCCTCCTGTGTTCCTCATTACTCATCGCACTCCAACTCACGACCCTGGCTAAACACGCTTTCTGCGTTCTTGCACTTGTTCCGCTGGAAGCCTCTGGAGGAAGCTACACTCTCTGGCTGATTTCTTTCACTACAAATGTATTCTGCCCTGCTGTAACTCTGCTCTTTTTCTTGCCAAACAGGGTTACTTCACCTTTCTTATAAACAGGTAAAAAATCCAAACCATGCCACCTCTTTCTCTGTCTTTATAGTATATGAGTTGGACCACTAGACCAATTAGGGTTAGAATTTTAAAACATAGATAATATCAAAAGATAGGTCCTATTGTATCCAAACTTTTAAAATTGTGTCATGAGGGTAATCCGATAGGACTGAAGTACAGAATAAGGGCACTGCATTCATGAAGGCAGACTGGATGGGAGGTTAACAGATTTCAAAAACTTGCCCAAAGATAAAGTCCTAGGACTCTGGCTCCAGGCGGTTTAAATATCAATATAGATATATTTCTTTAAGGCTTTTATAAAGTTCTTAGCACTTTTTCTTTTCACCTGTACTGTATTGTAAGGTTTATATGGGATATATTTTGTTCGCTGTTTATGGAATTAACTTTCTTATACTGAGAAAAAGGTTGATATAGATTTGTCTTACTGGTTTTTATTTTGATCCTATCCTATTGAAAAAAAAATTTTTAATGGTTTTTGTAAAGAATTTTCTTCAATAAAAATATTTTTCATTTAATTTACAGCAGGATAACATTTTAGTAAAACCTAATATATCCTTTACGAAAAATTAGCTCCAAGTAGCTTCTATTTAATCCTATTTTATTTTTATTCTTCTTACCACTAGGCATAGCCTTTACTATTTATAATATTTTTACTTACACATTTGTATATGTATTTTTGCGTTAAAAATCTGTATTTAATGTTTTTTAAATGAATATAAACCATATCTAGGACTTGTCGATAACATCTATAGTATGTGCCTACTCTTAGGATACATTCTTTTTCTAATATGTAAGACACTCTAGATAGATATAGTGCTATGACTGCAGAAGAAGCTTCCAGATTGAGGCAGATACTGGAGGGTGACGACCAGATGAACACAATTCACCGGAAGGGATGACAGACACCCAAGCTATGTTCACCGATATCCTTGTGGCCCCACACAGGTTCCCCGTCACCATTCTGACCTCCACCATCACAATTGTTATTTGGTGTGATTTATTCTTGGCAAATGTACATATTACACAATTGGTTGCTCTATCTTCTGTCCTTTCCGGAAATCATACCCTTTTATATACCAAGAGGGCCCCTCTACCAATTAGCAGAGTCTGATTTGAAGTGCCAGATATTCCACTTGAAATTTGTGAGTGCATACTAAATAGTTTTATATATGCAATATATCAAGGATTACTGCAATATACAGTAGTGGCTGTTTTATTTTTCCAGCTGGATGATTGAGCTCCCCATTTGCTGTTTTCAGAGTCAGTGGGGGAGATGTATCCACTTAAAGTGCACATAGAAGATAGTTTTGATGCATTGCTCCACTTTCTGCTTGCATTTACATCAAATGTAATAAAGTGTTTCTTACATTTGATGCAAATTGCTGGCCAGAAACAATTATGCCACGATAGACCTAACAGATTTTTTTATGCAATTCCAAGATACAAAAAAAGTGATGCAGAGTTTACTACATCTTATTACAATCTGTGCATCATATGACTCCTCCTATTGTCACTCCCCAAGTGGCAAAGTGACACACAACACAAAACGTGGCGCAAAAACCATGTTACTGTATATTGATGCAAAGAGACACAAGATGAAAATGTGTGTCCTTTTTGCTCCAAATTTGCCTTGATACATCACCCTCAGTGTATTCATTCAGCCACACCTTTGTCTTCCCAGAGAGCTTCCGCAGTAAAGGCTGAAACCTTAATCTGATATTTGGTAATAAATATAATTATTCTGAATATATGTACAAGGGTCTGATGGCTTTTTAATTGTGTTAGATAAAAACCATCATCTATAAAACAACACCACATTGACTATTTATTTGTTCAATTTCAAATGTGAATATTTTAGGCTTGCCGCAATATAATATTGGTTTAATGTCAGATAATTAGATAATAAGGAATGAATATGTGTTGCTAACAGTGCCTTTGAGGTAACATAATAATTTACATAATAAGGACTTTGTTTTTGGCAGTCACTGTAATTTAAGAGCAGACACTATACAGTTTCAATGTCCCACAAGTGTGAAATGTTTGATAGACTGCTCAATTTCCAGCAATTGGGACTTCACTCAAACTGAATGACATGATGTTCACAGCAAAGCAATTAAAACTTCAAATCAGTTTTCAGAGTTACAGCTGATGTGCCTTTATTGTTACAGTATGTGTGCTAGGAAACATGATGTAAATAAAAAAAAAACTGTGGTAAGAAGCAACTGTGATGGTAGGGGTAGCCAGGCTAGCAAATAAAGGTTTATACGTGTTTGATTACCCCTGATCAGCGTGTTGGGTTTATAGAGTGTCAGCTCTTGAGCCCAGGGTTTGTACATGCATAACCTGTAATGGGCGGTAATAAAGTTTTTTATGTGTTTTTCCCTTTTCAGGAGTGCCAGCACGCAGAGATTGCTGTGGTATGAGTTTCAAGGGGGGGTTTGCAGAGAAAGTGTTGTTAGAACGTGCCTCGCTAGATGAGCACCCTGCCAGTTGTTCTGTCAGACTGGCAGGAGCCTGTCACCACGGGTGGCATTGAGGGAACCAGGGACAAAGGTGCCAAGTTGCACATGCCCTTGTTTCATTCAGATTTCCAGCTAACCCCGATTTTCTACTGGTTTGTCTCGGATTGGCTGCTGATAGGGGGTAGTATTCTGTGAATGAAACTCAGAGGTATTATAAACCCCTGTGCCAATCAGATTTTCAGTTCTCTAAGATTCTAAGCAAGATTCTAAGCACCAAGTCCAGTGAGTTGAATTCTAGATCTGGAGAGAGGGGAGAGGCGGCGTCTGGAACGGCAGGCTGATTTCAGTTCCAGGACAGTTCAAGGAAAGTATAGTTTTCACCCTCAGACCACCAGTAAGCGTTTCTATTCTTATGCAGTTTGTGCAACATTGTGTGTTTGCCTTTTCCTGTGAATAAATTTACAATTTATTTCATTAGCTTGTTTTGCTCAATGTATGATCCTGGTAAAAATGTGTAAATGCAAAACGTGATATATCAAAAGTGGCGCTCTATTATAAGCTTTAAACACGTGTTAATCCAATATTAACATATAAACCATAAATTGAATAAATATAAGTGATACAAACAAATCCTTGAATGCTGCTGTGACCCAGTGCAGGACTGCTCTCTCAATCCCAGGTGAATATGGCGACGTGGTGATCAAAGGGAAGCGCAAACATGTGGAGATATAAAAAATAAAACTGATGGTGCAGTATTGTGACAAATAAATACGTATTCTTCTTTAAGTCTGCTGTTATTTATACTCACAAATGTGAGGATGATACTGTGTACGTAAAGGTATCTTTGGGTATATGTCTGCAGTGATGATAAGCTGGCTGGAACCTCGGTGTGGGAATATATTCCTTAAATGGTTAAACACAGAAAAGCCAACATAGCGCGATCTGTTTAAAAACTGTATTCAAGTGGTTAAAAATATAACATTACACTCACATGATGTATGCTATTTAAAAGCATTTAGATACGCAATGCATCTCGCCTCCGGTATCTTGGTGCAGTTTTTCCTTCCCTCTTCTCGGCGTGCGTCTCACTCCTGCGTTCCAGCAGGGCGGATGTGACGTCAGTGAGACTTCGGGAGTTCCGGTTTGGAGGGCTGGCTGTGAATCACCTTCACTCTACGCGTTTCTTCCCTTAGGATTTCTTCAGGAGTGTTGGTGATGATACTATGGCTAGATTATATACCCTAACATGTGTACTGATAGGATCAACACTTAATTAGTGTCTTAAAGGGATATTCCTTTATTTCTGGCTAAAGTGCAAGCTGTGCTATTAAAAGTTTCAAGTATCAGACATTCTAATTAGTACTTGATTTAGATGTTATGCAAATTGTTATGAATAAATGTGTATATATTGTTACAACATATTTCAAGATTACATATACATTGATGTTATCTCCATATTACAACATATATGGAGTCCAAAACAGAAAAATATATAAACTACAATTTATTTAAAACTTAGAACTTGGCGTCGCAGTAAAATTAATTAGAATATAAAATGTGTAAAATTATGTATAAATCTATGATAACATTCTACATAGCTTTCTAAAATTTAAAAACCTTGGTATATTGAGGATGGTCTAAATGGAGACAAGAAATGTATAATTAAAATCATGATAGATGACAAATGATATAAATTAACAATATACATGAACTTTATAAAAAAGGCTTCACATCAAAGTCTAAATTTAAACCTAGAGGGGACATTGTTTGCAGTTCATACATCCAGTATGATTCTCTTTTTATTAATGCTAAATCTCTATTTCCCCCTCTCCAATGAGGCATAACTTGTTCAATGGCTTTATAGGTTAAACCTTGAGGATTGGAATTGTGAGCTATTAAAAAATGATTAGAGACACTGTGTGTGGTAAGTTTCCTTTTGATGTTACCAATATGCTCTAATATGCGCACTTTCAGGGGGCGTATTGTTTTTCCTATGTATTGGTATCCGCAACTGCATTCCAAAAGATAGATCACAAAATTGGACCTGCAATTGAGATGTTGTTTTATTTTATAGGACTTTTGAGTGGCAGAAGAAATAAAACTATCTGTTGAGGCGGAACTAAAGTGACATGCTGTGCAAACTTTACAGTTGAAAAAACCTTTGGGTAAATTTAGCCAAGTGGAGTGATTGGTTTGTTTTTTCTTTAATGCGCTAGGAGCCAATTTATTTTTAATATTTGGTGCTTTTTTAAAAATCATCTGTGCTCTGTCAGGTAAGTATGATCCTAAAATTGGATCATTTTTTAATATAGCCCAGTGTGTATTGATAATAGCTCCTATTTTTTTGGCATCCTTACTGTATTGTGTAATAAATGGCACTTTAATTTTTGTGTCTGCGTTTTTCTTAGATGCTGGTGTTAATAAAGATTCTCGAGTTTCCAGATTAATTCTTTCCAAAGCTTGCTCAATATTCTTAGACTTATAATTTCTTTCTTTGAATTTTTTGGTTAAAATAGTAGACTGTTCTATAAAAGCAGAATTGTCTGTACAGTTGCGTTTAATTCTGCGATATTGGCCATATGGTATATTTGATATCCATTTGTCAAGATGGCAACTGGACTGAAGAATAAAATTATTAGCGTCCACTTCTTTAAAATAATTTTTTGTTTTAATACAGTCATTTTCTAAATAAATTGTCAAGTCTAAGAAGTTGATACTGGATTTACTTATATTAGACGTAAATTGGAGATTTAAATCATTGTGGTCTAAATATATGAGAAACAAATTAAGGTCATCCTCTGTGCCCTTCCAAATAAAAATAATATCATCTATGAATCTCCGCCATGTGACCAAGTTCGCGTCCAGACCCTCCCATGACCATATGTATTGATCTTCCCACATGGCCATGAGAAGATTGGCGTAACTGGGCGCGAACCTCGTCCCCATGGCGGTTCCACATAACTGTAGGTAAAATACCTCGTCAAACCAAAAAAAGTTTTTTTGTAATATAAATTGTATACAATTAATCAGAAAATCAATTTGTTCTTGTTGATAATTGCCACTTTTTTCAAGAAAGGTTCTTACAGCCCTACATCCGTCTAAGTGTCTAATTGACGTGTATAAGGCTGTCACATCTGTTGTGACAAGTATATATCCCTTTTGCCATTGTATACTTTGTAGTAACAATAATACATCATTTGTATCCTTTAAATAGGATTTTTGTTCTTTCACTAGACTCTGCAAGTAGCTATCTATAAACTCAGATAGGTTGGATGTGAGTGATCCTATACCGGATATTATTGGTCTTCCGGGAGGATTTGTTACATTCTTGTGTATTTTAGGTTGAAAGTAGAATATAGGAAATTTTGGATCCTGTACATTAAGAAACATAAATTCATCTTCTTTTAGGATGCCTTTTTGTTTGCCTTCTTGTAATAGGGCCTGTAGTTCTTTTTGAAATGTTGTGGTGGGATTTATTTTTAATTTTTGATATGTAGTAGTATCACCAAGAATTCTATTGGCCTCTTTCATATAGTTACAGTGATCCATAATAACTACTCCTCCTCCCTTGTCTGCTGATTTTATAACAATGTTTGGATCCTGAGCTAAGTCTTTTAATGCATTTCTTTCTCCTTTAGTTAAATTAGGGTGACTAATATTGTTACCATTTGTTAGAGAGTCTAGATCTTTCATAATCAATTGAAAGAATACATCTAAATGGTTACCCTTGGCAAATGTTGGGAAAAATTTTGATTTTGGTTTGAACTTTGAATGTACATATGTGGAAGAATTTGGGTGGGTGTTGGATGAACCATCTGTGGAACTAGTTGTTGGACCATTCCAATTTCTAGTTTCTGCCTCTTTATTTATAAAAAATCGTTTTAAGGTAAGTGTTCTCAAAAATTTATGTGCATCTATATATACATTGAATTTGTTTGATCCAATCGTAGGAGCAAAAGTTAATCCTTTGCTAATCACTTTTGTTTCGTCCTCAGTAAGAATTTTTTTACTAATGTTAAAAATGTTTTTTGTAGTTAAAATGTTTTTCTTGTTTTTCCCTTTATTTCCCCCTCGTCTCCCTCTGACATGCGTCTTTTTTGTCTTTGTTTTTGAGGGATACTTTGATTTGTTAAGGGGTGAAATGGGTTCCTGGTTTCCCATGAACTCATACACCCCTTGGGCTCTAAAAAAGAAGAAGAAGCAGAGGATTCCTTAGAAGGCTCAACTTTTTCCAATTTGGAATTTTCTTTTGAAGATTTTCCTAAAATATCGCTTAGTTCTAAGTGTTTTGTTTTTTTTTTTGCTTTGCCTCCTACAGGTAAAGATTTGGTTTCTATCTTTTTTGATTCTACCTTTTTAGTCTGAATTTGTGGTAGAAAACTTGCATGATTTTTGGGATATTTATCCGAAAATTTCCCTCTATAGGAGGTATCCATGTGAGCAGTTGTTATCAAGCTATTTTCAGGAGGATCATGGACTAAGTTTGTCTTAGACTTATTTTTGGAGTTTTTGTTCCATGTTCTTTCAATGCCTTTGGCATAATCATCCTGATCTCTCCTGAATTTTTGTAGCTTGATAGCAATTACTTCTTTTTTTAAAGTGTCTATATTTTTCTGCATTTTAGTATCCCTTTCACTATAATCTTTAATGTTTTCTAGTGAGCCTAAATCAGTTCTTAGGTCTTCTATTTCTTTGTCTAAAATAGCTAGATGTTTTTCTTGTTGTTCCATAATTAGTCTTATAAGATTAAATGAACATTCATCCTGTGTTGTGTTCCATTTTTGTATAAATTCCTCATCACTCAAGTCCATAGAGGGGTTCTTTTGTACCCTTAATCCCCTTGGAATGATTTTGTACTCTATATATTTTTTGAGAAATAGTAGATCTAACCATTTTTTTTTTGTATCTCTTATTAGAGTACGTTCTAGTTTAATACATATGCTATTGACATTTTCTTGGTCATCTTTAAATGGAAGGTCTACATCTTTAAAATAAGTATCAAGATTTATGTTTCTATTAGACCTATTTGAGAATACATTAGGTTTTTCCATGATATAAAATGTGTTTAAAAATATATATATGTGCAGCCGTGATATAGGGGAGTGATACAAGTGCAAAACGTGATATATCAAAAGTGGCGCTCTATTATAAGCTTTAAACACGTGTTAATCCAATATTAACATATAAACCATAAATTGAATAAATATAAGTGATACAAACAAATCCTTGAATGCTGCTGTGACCCAGTGCAGGACTGCTCTCTCAAGTGTTGATCCTATCAGTACACATGTTAGGGTATATAATCTAGCCATAGTATCATCACCAACACTCCTGAAGAAATCCTAAGGGAAGAAACGCGTAGAGTGAAGGTGATTCACAGCCAGCCCTCCAAACCGGAACTCCCGAAGTCTCACTGACGTCACATCCGCCCTGCTGGAACGCAGGAGTGAGACGCACGCCGAGAAGAGGGAAGGAAAAACTGCACCAAGATACCGGAGGCGAGATGCATTGCGTATCTAAATGCTTTTAAATAGCATACATCATGTGAGTGTAATGTTATATTTTTAACCACTTGAATACAGTTTTTAAACAGATCGCGCTATGTTGGCTTTTCTGTGTTTAACCATTTAAGGAATATATTCCCACACCGAGGTTCCAGCCAGCTTATCATCACTGCAGACATATACCCAAAGATACCTTTACGTACACAGTATCATCCTCACATTTGTGAGTATAAATAACAGCAGACTTAAAGAAGAATACGTATTTATTTGTCACAATACTGCACCATCAGTTTTATTTTTTATATCTCCACATGTTTGCGCTTCCCTTTGATCACCACGTCGCCAAAAATGTGTAAATGCCTGGTGTCCTGTGACAGCAACTACTGTATATTCCTCTCCTCACTTAAAGAGGCAGTCCACGCAGCTTTAAAAAAATCTTTTTTTGTTTTAATATATACAGCCTTTGATAACCTTTATTGAAAAGTAATTACCTAAGCTGCCAATCGATTCCTTCTATCCTGATCATTCTGCAAAATCCTGATTCCTAGGGTTCACTAAATGGCTGCCTTTCAGTTTCAAATCAATCCTTTAGTCAGTGTAACACAGCAGTTACAATGTATTCTTACTGTATATTACTACGGTAACATTATCTATTGTTACAATTTGCAGCTCAAATTGCTAGGAATATTGGCAACAAATTATCCCAAACAGGAAAGTGTTACAAATATCTTGCACTGCTGGGGAGGTGTGTTAAAACCTGCTATAGAAATCAAAAGATGCTCAGTATATTAAACCACATTAAAATGGCATTAAGAGTTCAGTTTTAAAATAAAAAAGGTAGTTAATATGATCTAATACTACAGGACTGATTGATTATTGCTTGGATTTCTCCTTTAACAAAAGCCTGTCTTTAAAGAACAGACATTAATTAGACTGTAAGCTCCTCGGGGCAGGGACTCCTCTTCCGAAATGTTACTTTTATGTCTAAAGCACTTATTCCCATGATCTGTTATTTATATTATCTGTTATTTATTTGATTACCACATGTATTACTACTGTGAAGCGCTATGTACACTAATGGCGCTATATAAATAAAGACATACAATACAATACAATACAATACTGTAAGGCACGAGTCATCAAAGCATGATCTGCCCCGAATCGTCGATACTGGTCATTAAAGTCAATGGCAAATATCACCAATTCGGGCCAGAAGCGGGGATCCCACTATAATGACACCTGGCTATAGTTTTTTTAATACAAATTGCAAAAATGATCAATTTAGACCAGCAGTTTTCAACCTGTTTTGTGTGGAATGCTAATGTTCTGTGATAGGTTACTAGGTGTTCTCTGAAATCAAATGTTATAATGTGTGACATTTTATTCTCCAAGACAAAATAATTGTATGTTGCCATATTTTCTATTTTATAATTCGAAAATATTATTAAATGCTCACTTTAAATGTTATATACAATACTGAAAGCTATTTGTTTTACCACAGAAATAGCACATCTGCATACATAAATGCATAGATATATGTGTACATTTCTAATGGGCTCCACAGGATCACAACAATACATTTATGGGGTTTTGATAATTACAGTATTAAAACGATGAAAACCGAATGATAGCAAAATTTGAGGTTTTGTCTGATTACAGCGCTTCATGCCTTATTAAATATGCCCCTTACACCATTATATCTGGAAAACTTCTCCAGAAAATGTAGCTACATTACTGATCATTATAATTGATATAAACGTAATAATTCAAAGACATTCCTCTCCAACATTTGGAGCACAGGCAAAAATTCAAACAGAGCTGTCAGGCATTATGCCAGAAGTTTTAACTTATTAACATACTTTCTACACCAGCTATATTTTGAATCCTGTGTGCTTCACAAATCTCTTTTCGCTCTCACTCAACCTCTTAAAGACCTATTTATCAAGCAGTGGTAAGTGCCGTAACATCAAATGATGGCATGACTTGCATCAGATTTTACTTCACATGGTCTTTGGGTCATTTATCAATCTGTGTTGTAAAACTCCCCACGGGCCCGTGGGAGCCGAGAAGCCAAGATCATTTGACCTACAAATATTGCACGTGGTTTAATCAAGCAGTTTGTGTGCCTTTCCAACACTCTGTGGTGTATTCTCTGCAATGCCTAATGTAGAACTGGAACAAGAACATCAAACAGAACCAACCCCATGTGTGTGAGCATATATTGTTATGAAAAGCTCAGGGAGTAAAGTGTGAGTATTGCTACTTTTTTATTTGCTAGTCCAAAGTCCCACTACTACTTTTCTTATTTCCTACACTTCCAGTTATACTTTCATTTGTAAGAAAAGGGGGACTTCATTTAGAGAGGCTCTTTTCACTTTTTATTGAAAAAAAGTACAAAGATGACCATTTAAGTCAAGTAATATTAGGGGGGAGTACTACTACTTGATTAAAGCTACCTAAACCACTGAAAGAGTTGCATTGTATAAGCATACTGAGTATCACAAATCATATTCTCACTAGATGTGCAGCATGGATTTTGATTTGGAATGGCTCACAGTACTTTAAGTATATATCAACAGGTGGCATTTTTTAAGACAGGTGTCACTATTGACAGTGGAGGGCATTATGGGCAGGGACAAGTGCTCTGCATTATGTTTTAAATGAGGTTTAAAGCAGCAATACTGGTTAACTTAAAAAAAAATATATATATATATAGTACAGGTTTAAAGCCGGGGATCTACAGCGCCGAGCCCCATTAATTTCAACTCCGGGGACCCCCTGCTTGCAGAGATACTTACCTCTGTAGGTGTCCCGGTATCTTTGTGGAGTTTAAAGGTCCAGGTTTCGCGGGCCAATAGGATGCCACACCGAATGATGTCACAGCTTCCTATTGGCCCGTGTAATGCAGCCCATTTAAATGCTGCCATTAGTTTCAGGATCACAGTTTCTCTGCTTGCAGGGATACCGTCACCACTATGGAGGTAAGTATCTCTGAAAGCAGGGGGTCATCTGAGCTGAAGTTAACTGGGTTCATTCGGAGACCCCTGTTTCAACTCTGTAATAATATATATATATATATATATATATATATATATATATATATATATATATATATATATATATATATATATATATATATATTAAAGTTAACTCATATTACTTCTGTAATAAAAAAATATATATATATTAAAGTTAACCCATATTGCTGCTTTAAGCTTCTTTCTGTCTTACCATGTGTAATGTGCGAACCAACAGAGTATTGAAAAGACAAGATATATTACATCAGAGGATGTTTCTAAGGGACTGAAGGGGTTAACTCCCTTTGCAAGGATCAGGAGACTACACTGGTGTTGGATTTCTTACCTGAGTTGGGAGGTGTGTAGAATGCACCCCTGATTGAGCAGGGATAAAAGGCAGGAGGTTGACAGAGAGGAACTATTTTTCCCAAGAGAGAGGGGAAGTGAAACTTCTCCCAATCAGGAAGGGAGCCTGGTTGTTCTGGATCCTAGGACTGCAGGAAGCAGGCCTGCGGGATCCACCTGGGGCTCCCACCCAGGATAAAGATTACTACGGACTGGACACAGCCTGCTCCACGGAACCAGTGTTCTGGCTTGCAGAAGGAGCTATATGGGGACACTGTGACGGAATCCCTACAACATATCAGATAAGAACTAAAACTATACTGCTATGCCTGTTTTCATATAATAGGACATGTTTTGGGGCTGGCAACCAGCTTACCTGGTGGCCCGTTAGATAGGGCTGAAGTAGTAAGTTAGTTGCCCTAAAGGGGATAGGCGTTTGTTTTATGATTTATGTTTTGCCTTAAAGGGGCAGTAGCCCAAATGCTTTAGTTGTTTTTGTGCAGAATAAAACCACTCATTATTATGGTTTACCTAGGGATGCATGTGCGGCCTCGTATCTGACCTTGCCTACAGGCCGATCCGTCAAAATGTTCCATCATAAAATTGTAGCACAGAACAGTTATCTAAGAGGACTTGTGTTGGCATGATGTGACCAAAATATGCAACTAAAGAATCTTTCTTGTGTATTAAGTAATCGGGAAGGATTAAGGATTTTTATCGTATCAAATTATAAAGAATTTGAGGGTGGAGGGGAAAGGATTAATGATAAGACTTCATAGTTATTTCAGCTTTCCTGTTTGACTTCATATAGAGACCCCTTTCTCAAGCTATTTGTTGCTGGGAGGACTTGCAATACTTTGCAGTGTGAATTCTTGGACCATATTTAACTGTGAAATAAAATTGACAGATATGCCTCAGAGTCATTTCATTGATGAGAAAAGAGACAGTCATTTTTACAACACAGAAAGCAAAGTCATTACTGGTATCAGTTAACTCATTTGTTTTTAGAAGTTTGTTGGTCTAGTAACTCTTCTGACTCGCTCAATACTATAACTCAACTCTTTTCTCCTTCCTTCCCATAGACATTAAAAATTGATCTCTTGAAATGACGTATAATGGAGCATAGTAATGGCTCTACGCAACCTGTAAGTGTAAGTCATTCAACCGTAATGGTTCCCTGGTCTTCAATCCTATAACAATGACAGTGAACACTTATGATGGTTCAATAAATGGATCACAAACTGCAACTATTTTTAAATCCAAGATAAATACAGTTACTATAGCTCAACACTACAAGCTAAACAATGATTCCAACACGGACCAATAAAACTGTAAAAGTACAGTATTGGCACTTCATTTTTAATTGACAAACTAGTAAACATACAGTAAAGCCACATATTTACTTTATAGTGCTAACATTTAGCACACTATGGCCCATATTTACTAAGCAGTACTATTCCATATAACACACAATGGCCCATTCACTACTTCCGGTGCCGCTTAATATGGGCCTTTATGTATTAAATGTATAGTGCACAGCAGTACCATCACACAAACATGCACTATTTTGTAATATGTATTTGGCCTATACATCTCATAAGGCCCATATTTAGCGTAATGGGATGTACAGTAAGGTGTCTTATGGAACAGTATCACCTAATAAATTTGGGCCTAAATTGAATGGGACCAAAGGTTGCACCAAGTCTTAGCATAATTTTAGGAACTCTGGATCAAATTGTCCATAAACTCATTGGATTCAAACTATTAAATAATTGAGAGTTCCTTCTGTCATGAGCATCTTTGGAAAATATTTGCATCCATAATACTGTTAAAATCTAAGCAGAATGACAAAAAAAAAAAGAAAGAAGATTAATAGAAGTCCATTTACTCCAGTTCATTCTCAGAGTCAGTATGAACGGTGTGCTGGTAAAAAGAAATATAGCACAAAGAATGGAATTAATTACTAATTTTGTCAGTACATCACTAAGTGACATGGGTTAATTCAAATGCTTTAATTGAGTGTTTTTCTGGCAGAAGTGCAGAAGTAGTTCACTCATTGCTCCTATGATTACAAGGGCTAATAGCAAGTAGTTTTAATCAAATCTGATTTATTTGATCCATTCAGCTGAAAATGATTTTTGTTTGCATTTCCCAGAGTAAATTTCAGAATGAATTATGTTCCATTGATGTGCTGTTTTATATTGTATTAACTGCTTGTCATCTTTAATACTATAAACATGATTGTATATTTTGTGTCTTGAGGGGGGAGAGGAGGCATGTTTATAGTTATTCAATACTGAAAATTAGCTGGACAAGAAATAACTCTCCAGTTGAAAATCAAATTAATAATTAATAGGACCTGCGTACTGGTCATGCCTTGATGGGATTTGCAGGCTTATAACGCTTGGGCCAAAGGGTTTAACTAAATTACCCTTATTGAAGAGAATATATAAGTATTTCACTGTGTATTTTTGTCACATTGGATGTAGCATTGAGCTTCTCTGTCTTTTGTTGTATTCTTATTATCAGATTGGCTATCTGATAAAAACTTACTTAATTGTAAACAAAATAACAAAGACTATATTTTCACATGTAAAACACATTAAGAACAGCAGTGATATTTTCTTGGACATATGAAACAAATGGCCATGCAAAAACAATGGTATCTGGTGAATTTGAAAATTACACACTCCCAATCCCTGTATTTTTTGCTATCAGAAGATACTTAACACCTGAAGGTAGAGGGATGACTACGCCAGGAGTACGTGTGACAGATTCAAGTTCAATACTTGAGAAACTTAAAATCTTTTCTACCTACCGGCCTTACTCTATGTGGCACATCTCATTTAAAGCAGTACATTAGAACTGCAAAACGTGAAAAATACAATTTAAACAAAATTAAAAAATCAGTTCTGTAGTGTTAGATAATAGTCTTCATTTTTTAAAACTCTTAATGCCATTTTTAATGATTTTTTTAATGTACTGATCATACTTCGTTTGTTATGCAAACCATTTAGAAAGTCATATCCACTTCCTCTTTTGAAACAGGCTCTGACACACACCCTTTTAAGCTCTGCTCTTTGCCAACAAAGTATCACAAACAGATATGTTGCTGTGTTCCAAACAGCAGACTGTCTATTACTCTGAAAGCTGTAACAATAATGTGTTACACTTAGTAATATAATGCTACATACTGTATCAGCTGTAGCATTTCATAGACTGCAGCCCAAAGTTAGAAGGCGGCCATTTCATTAGGCACACAACCATAATTTTTACAGATTTATAACAGTAGTACAAAACGATTGCCAGCTTAGGTAAGAATGTAGAATTATAAATTGTCACATGCTTCAGATATACAAATAGGAAAAAAAGGGGGAAGCAGTATTACTGCTTTAAGGTAAAAGTTATTTTCAGAACCCTCTGTAAATCTAGAACTACTATACAACTAAGGCCTTAATTAAATATGAAGCAGCTCCTTCATGTCAGGGAAGTGTCTTAGCTCTACTCAACTGATGTATCAGGGAGTCTCTGAGCTTCTATTCAGATTAATAGAAGCTCAGGCCTAACCTGTGGAGAAATTGCTCAACAGCCCCTTGAGTAGCGGATAAAGTGTCTCAAACTAAACTAGAAACCAGACCTAAAATTAAATCATGAAACTAGAATCTTGATATTTTACGAGGCACTTGTAACTCAACTAAATTAATGGCCTAGCTGCTCACACTAAAAAAGCTGCTGAAAATTGTCCTGCTTTAATCTTCAGTTACCTGAAATGATCACTTATCCCTATCCACACTAACCAAAAACTAATAAGATGAAGATTCATACAATTAGAATCTATAATTGTTGCATGAGGATTAGTTCGAGCCTCTGCTCATATACACCTCAGTAGACTCCCAATCTATACCCATTCAACACCTTCCATCCACTTCGGTATTCTTTCCAACTTTGAATTTTCTTTTGTTATATCATAGACTGGCTTCATATTTGCGTGGTGACAATGTACACACAAATTTGAATATCACAACCATTTGTACCTATTATTGATTTGCACATCCATGCCTACGTATACTGTCCATATAACAAATTGGTTTATGCAGATTACAATTTGTCTGTTCTTACTTTTGTCTGCACTTCTCATACAGTTGCCTTATTCATAAGAATTTGTATTCTCCTCATCCATAGATTATAATCTGTAAACAAGATGTGTTATTATTAGAGCCCATTCTCCCTTTTCATTTCAATCTTAACTCATTTATCTCCAATTACAGTAGAATCTCTCGCTTTCATAGTAGTTACTGATCTTTTTTTATTACTGATGCCTTTTTACCCTAACATTATTTCTGACATATTTCCCCTACTGAAAAAGGTGCTGTTCAGTACAGAATAATAATTAAGGGATTTTTTTCAGCAGGTCATGAACTTAAAGCAGCAATACAAGCTGTTCAACTCTGAAGTAGAGATGTATTGACTTGTCCTATTTCACTCTGTGAAAGTTCAGGTGTTATTTTTTTTAAAGAAATTCATAAATGTCATTATGATCAATAACAGAAGTTGCTGTAGGTATTTCCATATTAAATCTGTACACTCTGGTTGAAAAAGGGGAATTGGAGGTCGACAGCTAGAAGAAGGATGAATTTTAAGTCAAAGACAACATAGATCTATACCTAGTGAGGGGAGTCGTAGGGATCACTGGCTATTTAAAAGAGGGAGGAGAAAGTACATGGTAGCTGGTGGGAGTTAGACACAAATCTATTCCTTCTGGAGATGTAAACGGTCGGAATATGGTGTCAGTTTACCAGAAAAGTATTAAGATATTCATTCTAAATGTAAACCCTATTTATTTCCCTCTATGTATTAATATGTATATACTAGGATGGGGGTCTAAGTATACCTCCCCTGTACGTGAGAAAGATATTTTGCCTGCAAAAAAACAGTCTGGCGTCAGAAAACACAGCAGGACAGGTATCAGAGGCATAACAATATTTTATAGGTAGGGGACAAAGGAACCACATACAATGGCCCTCAAGGTCAAAGAGACCACAGATAACCCTTATAACAACTCCACGTGTAGAATACAGTAATAGCCAATGCATTTTTTGACAAATGCATTTCTTCTATTGACAGTTATATTTTCTATGTATGTTTATTGTTTTGGTTAAATTGTTTTTAATTGTGATGGCTTGTTTTAATTTGTATTTTTTTTACAGATTGTTTAGCGTTTTTATTCAGTGCTTTTTGTTGGCTACTGGTTTTAATTTATGTGTTGCCTAGTGGTTGTATTAATGAATTGATGTGTTGGTTACAGTTTTTATATTTGACATGTATTGTTTGGCTAGAAGTGTGAATTCTTTAATTGAATGTCTGGTAGTGTGATTTATTTAATTGATTGGCTAGTGGTTTTATTTATTTAATTGCTTGGCTGGCTAGTGGTTTTATTTAGGTAATTGATTGATTGCCTATTGTTTTTAATTTTACAGTTTGGGTGTTTAGGTGCTTGTTTAGGTTTTATTATTGTGTATTTTGGACATTCAGGCTTTTGTATTAGTGACCATTGACTGCTATATGCCCAAATTATATGGGTATGATGTACTACTATAACAATCAATGGGTACAGGGTGGGTATAGTGGGTCTGGGTGGGTGGTTAGGGCTCCCGGGTGGGTAGCGGGGCAGGGTGGGTTAACCCCTTAATTACTATAGCGATTATTAACCGCTAAGGTGATTAAGGGGCTAGGGGCGATTAGATTGTATTTATTATGTATGGTTTCTATGGACCTGCAATATGCGGACGAGGACGCCCTTCACATTGGCTTGGGTAAGTATAACAGTTTTTATTTAGTTTATTTATGCCTGCTGGCTAATGTTGTGTTTAATAATGGGCAAATAATCTATTATCCATATCTGGATAATAATTATTTATCCCATTACTGTACTGTATGTTTGGGGGTGGGGGGGAGGGGAGGTGGAGGTGTATTTATTGAAATGTAGGCCATGTTTATTTTTTAAATACAGGAATGGTACGAAGGCCATTGGGGACCACCCTCGGACTCATGGACACCTGCAGGGAAGAAACAGGGCCCCAAAGCTGTGGGGGCCCTGGGGACCCATGGGGACCACCCGAGGGCCCCCAGGCCCCCATGGGAACCACCCGAGGGCCCTCAGACACCCATGTAGATGATCCAGGGACCCCCCGACACCCGTGTGCACCACCTGGAGGCCCACAAAGCCTAGCGGGGACCACCCGAGGGCCCCCAGACACCCATAGGAAACCCAAGGGGTGCACTGTGGACACCTGTGGGGACCACCAGTGGACCCCCGCCAGCCTGTGGTATTAATCCAGTGTCTATAAAAATAAATATTGGTTTTATGTGGGGGCAAAGGGGATGGGTTGTGTATTGGTGCTTACTACATACACAGACGGCACACTTTATCCGAGTGCGGCTCATTCCGCAAGCCGGGAAATGTCCCGGCTTGCGAGCCGCACTCCCTCAACGTGCCGCGCATCACCGATGCGCGGTCACGCATCATCGAGTGCCTGTGCCGCCTGTACGCGTGCCCAGGGCTCCCCGAGGGAGCCCTGGTGTCGCGTGGATGTCACGACGGCGGCGGGACGTTCCGGGGGACCCGGCGGACCCGGTAAGGAGAGGGGGAAGCTCCGATCGGCGGGCCTCTCCTCCGAGGCTTCGGCGCGCGCCCGGCACCCTCCGGCGCGCGCCAGGTTACTGCTGCGGCCCAGAACGGGCAAATGCTCGAATAAACTCGGCCGCAGCAGTATTTAAATTTAAATTTACGACTAGTGTGGCTGAGCAGGGGGTCTCCACAGCAGAACCATGTTTATTTCAGGTCTGGGGACCCCGTGCTTCCTGAGATAAAGGCCCCGTTATGGGGTGCCGGTATCTCCTATGCATGTAAATGTCCCGATCACGTGACGCAAGACATTTCCATGCATAGGAGATACCAGCACCCCATAACAGGGCCTGTATCTCAGGAAGCAGGGGGTCCCTGTACCTGAAATCAATGCTGTTCAGCTCCGGAGACCCCCTGCTACAATACTGTGGTGTTAGAATTTTAATAAAACCCCCGCGATCGCCTGTGAGAAGCGCGCAGTTAGAGGGACTGATTCAGCCTCTCTCTTATTGCGCGTCTATAACAGACAGGCAGACCCCGGTAGGACCCACACAGCAGGGACATCCGATGGGCCATTATGACTGCAGCAGCCCTTCTCGGACCTCCACGCAGCATAACGCATGTTTCAATGCGCGAAATGTTCGAATAACGGCCGCAGCATCTGTACAGAAGTAATATTAAATAAAAAGGAATAGGTACCGTACTCCTAGATTACCGATTTCCAACATCAATAAATATCCAGATACTCCATCTTGGGAAAATTCCTGCCAAGACCCTCAAAAATAGGTGTCCAAAGTGTACACTGGCGACACACTTTATTCGAGCTCGGCTAGTCCCACGAATTCGGGTATACCCGGGTGTATTGAGGTTTGTGACTGTTTTCTGCCCGAGTGCATTGCGTTATTTTCCAGGCAGGGATTGAAGCATTTTATTCCCGCTGGCTGCAATACTGCACAGTATATATATATACTGCATTACAATTCATGAATTTATGCCATCTGGTAGACATGCGAAGCATTGCAGCCTATTAAATCCTAATCATTATCATTTAACAGATCAGCCGCCCGTCAGCCAGGCATGAACCCAGGCTGGGAAGGCAAACGCAACGGGGCTTGTCAGAGGTGAGGAGCGGCGCATTCCAGGTATCTGCCAGGTACATACTGGGTATTTGCTCGAATAAAGTGTGTCGGTGCAGTAAGCCTTATCGCTGGTCAGGATTGCATTTGCAACCATAACATTTGATTTTGACGGCTCAATCAAAGCATAGGAAACAGATGCAGTGCTCATACCGTCATATTCACAGAAGAGTAGGAAAATAATCAAATAGTTAAACAGGCGACTAATGAAAGGAAAGGCAAACAAGCAAAAAGACGCTTGAAAGAAATGGTGAAATTAAAGAAAAATCTTTTATTTTTTTTAAAAAAACTTTTAAAGTGAAAAACAATAGATTTAAATAATTGCAAGGTCCAGGGTTTAGGTGTCTTACATATCCGGTTCCTGCGCATCGTGTGCTGAAGATAAGTCTCACACAAAGCATGGAATCTGGAGGTCCCTTGAGCAGAGTGGTGATTACCGCAGTGTAGCAGAAAATAAATATTGAATAGATTAGATTTGACTGTGACATGTCAGCCTTTTTATTTAATGCTTCCTTGTCGCACAGTGAAATTGCATCCAGACTCGCCTAGCTGCTTACACAAAGCCAGCAGCTTTTAGGATGTCTTTAATAGCCCAGTGAGATTATAATAGATACAAAGAAAAGTACATTAAAAATTTTAATTGGTGTGCACAGTTTATAGCACAACTGTCAAAAACAAAAAAAAAAAGACAAAAAGCCCTAAGTATTGTACCAGATGTTTCGAGTAGGATGATAGACGTGTAGCCAGGTCTCTCTGGGCTACTATTCCTTGCCTTAAGTTCCACTGTAAGTCCCCATAGGTTGTGGGCAGTGTGGACATGATTCCTAAAAGGCAATTCATTCTAATGTTCAGTGTGTGATGTTACATTGTTCAGCAGGTATGAACAATAAAGTTATAGTGGCCTCTCACTTAAGTAAGGGGGGCCTATGACAAGAATAGGCTGGCTTACTAGCCACTCCCCAGGAAAGGAGGGGGGTGCTCTTCTATGCAGTCTAGAGGATTGAGTCTGAGTTAGGCCGCGCTTATAGTGCGACACGACCGATGACGTCATCCGTCGCCATTGCGAAAGTTGTAATCAGGTTTGGAGACGTCGCTGGCTACAAGGCCAGGCAGGAGGTATATATATAACAGAAAACGTTTATTGTTCTGTTCAGCACAGTCTCTAGGCAGTTCTGCCCAATGCAGTCACAGCAAACTTCAGATGGTCCCTGGACCTTGACTACGGGTCAAGGGCGCCTGCAGCAGTCCTAGGTCTTCCCTGATCCTCTAGCAGGAACAAGGGAATAGGTAATCACTGTCACGGTAGACCAGAACGTTTAACACCAAAATACCCGGATCCTTTGATTGAGCAAAGCAAGCGATAAAATAAATTGTGATTTATTTACAGAATGAACACACACAGCTTGTTTTACAATTACAATAAAAATACACTTACTGGAATGGGGTAAAAACGAAATATCTTGTTCCCAAAACGAAATCTCTAGGAGCAATTTCCCAGGAGCGTGAGTTGCTCGTGAAAAGAGCCTGAAACAGTCCTCGGTCAGCAGCGCAACTTACCACTGCTGTTTACTCCGCCAGAGCTGCTTCTTTCATTCTGTTCCCGTAGTACTGGATCTTAGAACCTTAGTTCTTGCGAACTCTTGAAGCTTAGCTGAATCTTTGTTACGATGTTACGAATCTCTTACAGCATGATGAATCTTAGGTGAATCTGTTACAGCTTGATGACTCATTCCTGGTGGGCTGCACGGGTTCTTATAGGGTTAACATTCCTATCCCTACCTAGTGCAGCCTATCTCTCCGTGGGAATATTTGTCCACCTATCATGGAGTTGCCAATACTTGGAAAACCTGGCAGAGGGGGCTTCTCATTCTGCTCTGGGCACATCCAAACTTTGCCCCTCTTACCTGGTGCCGCTCAGTCTGGCCAGGGTGACATCTTGCCAGGGTGGCTTATTGAAGTTCTCGTCCTCTAACAAGCAAGCTAACAACTGGTTTAACACTTCCATATCCTGGATTGCCTTTGAAGCTTAGAGGGCGGAGTAGCCACTCTCTCTCACATGCAAATGGATTTTTACCCCTTTTGAACATTACTTGAACTTAAAAACATATCACTCGCCACCTTATACCTGGCGGGAATACACTGAACCACAACCTGGGTCCTGGGGTTTGTGGGCATATACCGGGGTACTGTGAATGTGATTCATTCCCCTGCCCGGTCTTACTATTCTGGTCTGTGCTGAAGCAGGGAGATTTGGCGGTGAGCTGCAAACTGCTTTCTATTGAGGATGTTATCCGTTGGTCTGTGTTCCTCATGTCCTCAGGAATCTGGGGGGATTCCGGAGTACATATTTCAGGGTAACCCACAACACTTCTACCCAAACACACCCTGACAACATTTTACCGTAAAATCACCCCTGAAACTCACATCCTGCACATCTCTGCTGGTTGGCACTCCTGGAACAGTAAAAATACACATACATCTTTATTACAAATGCAGTTACATGCCATGATTGGGTTGAAGAGCTGACAATCACAATTCCCCCATATGGCTCAGGGGCACCCAATACCTTTATTATTGGCCTGGGCACCCCTTCACCGTCACAATCACTCACTCCCCCCCGAAGGGAAGAGGACCTGGGCCTGCCAGTGCACAGCAGCCCGATTTGTTAACTTGTCTCTATCACGGTAGAGACCCAACTAACAATTTAGAGATGCAACCCCCTTAAGTACAGTAGGTGGAAGCTACCAGGTCTGAACCCAGAATTGGATAGAACACAGACCTGATCCCACCTCCTTCCCTGTCACTCAAGGGTACTGCCTTAGTGAGGAAAACCCATGATTGGTCCTAACATTGCCTGCTGTTAACAGGACTGACATGTCAGGATAGGGCAGAATAGTAGCCAGACATGGCATGACTACATATATATAGCAACAGGGAAGATGACATTTGTAGGTTCCTTCTCTTTTTCTAGTTTCTCTTGGCTAATACCCTCAACAATATATAAAAGTGACTCCATCAATATCTGTTTAAAATACTGTGTGGCTGCATTACGTGGTGGAATATATTTGGAAAGGGGAAGTAAAGCATGTAAGTCGTTTTCTGCGCTAAGCCTCCTTTCAGCACTGGAAAACACCTGTGAGCCCATTCACTTGAAAGTGCCATAAGTTGTCTTTCAGGGCTGCATGGTGTCTTATGAAATAGTCCTTCTTCGTGGTATTGCCTTACCTAAAGGCAGTCTTTTTTTATTGCTGCATGGACAGTGTAAGCGATTTCACTTAGAACACATTGCTAAGGGCCAGCACACAAGAGGGATATGTTTGAAATAGTCTACCATAACTTACCCTTAAAACACTTTGGCCTATATTTACTAAGCTGTGCTCTACCACAAGGCAACTTGAATGAGCCAGAAGTTGTCTTATAAAATAGCACCACTAAGTAAATATGAACCCTTATAAGGCATTGATTATGTTAACAAATACTGAACATTCATTTATTTTTAATACGTATACATGCGCATAAATTGTATTATTCAAGTTTATATTGTCTACATTGACATTTGTTTACTGTAGTTCAATATTTATTTAATAATTATTAAATGTATGCATGTCTGTGTGTATAATATAATATACAGTATATATATATATATTTTTTTTTGAAGTGAAACTTCTTTAGTGGCACCTCATTTGTAATGGGACAAAAATGGATTGTGGAGACAGAAAATGAACCGGATGTGACGTCAAAGTGTTGGCAGTTGAGGCCGGGCTGTGTTCTGGCAAATCACATGCGGTGGCGGCCGCCATTCCAGCCATTCTCCTCACACGTCCGCGGCCGTTCCCCGCCTGCTGACATGCCGCGCATGCGCAGTAGTCATGGCGACGCTCATGGTCGCCACGGCTCGGAGACCTCCCTGCGCTGCCGGGTGAATGAGGAGGACGGCTTTCCCCCTCCCCCCCCACCCACTCAACATTTACTCACCGCCACCACAGCTCCTAACGAGCGCCGCCGTGCGCCGAGATACTGCACTGGTGCGGCGGCGCCGAGCTGCTGCTGCTCTCCGCGGGGGCCCTCCACAGGAGTTCTTCTGAGGCCGGCGCTGCCAACCAGTCGAAGGCTCTGTTAATGGTGAGCTGCCTGCTGCATGAGCCAGAGCTCCTTCCAGTACTGCGTGCTGGTGACGGCGGTGAGTGCGGTCTGTGTGTGTGAGAGACACAGTGGAGACTGTGTCCCCAGCAGCACTACCAGAGGGTGGGGAGGAAGAGGGTAGAGCGCCACACGCGCGTTACCATGCCTATCAGAAACCCCCTCCCCCCCCCCCCATGGCCCTGTACCTCTGCCGGGGGGCTGGCAGCAGCAGAACACGCAGCCGTGTCCGCAGCTCCGCCAGGGGGAAGAGAGTGGGGGCTGCTCCGGTCATGTACCTCTGCTGGGGGGGGGAGGAGGGGGGGAGCTGCTCAGGAGACTCAAACAGAGCCCCCCGTGTCCGCAGCTCCGCCGGGGGGAAGAGAGTGGGGGCTGCTCCGGTCATGTACCTCTGCTGGGGGGGGGGGGAGGAGGGGGGAGCTGCTCAGGAGACTCAAACAGAGCCCCCCGTGTCCGCAGCTCCGCCGGGGGTGGTGGGAGTCAGGAGAGGGAGGGGGGTGGAGGGCACATACAAAGACATACCACACACAGAGAGAAAGACACACACACTGACTGACACACACACTGACTGACACTGACACACACACACACACACACACACACACACTGACACCCACACACACACACTGACACACTTACCTCCGCAAGGGGACTGGCTGCCACAGGGGACACAGCCCGCAGCTCTGCTGGGGGGGAGACTCAGACAGGTCCCCCGTGTCCGCAGCTCCGCCGGGGTGGAGGGAGTCAGGAGAGAGGGGGGCAGGACACAGAGAGAGACATACACACCACACACAGAGAAACACACACACTGACTGACACACACACCCAAGGAATTCAGTTACTATAAACATAGACGTGCAAATAGCTAAAACTCGCGGTCAAACTTCTTTGTGTTTTGGAACTGAAATTGTGTTTTGATTTTTAATTAAAAACATCACCATCACAAATACAATTTCTGTGACAAAAGACAAAGAAGTTTCACTTACTATGCGCGTGCACAGCACACACAGCTTTTTTTTTTTTTTTTTTTTTTAAATAATCCATCCCTTGCAAAGTCTTGTACTGAGGTATCATATTACACCTATTAACCATGCCAGATGTTTATATCCGAAATAGACTGATTTTCTAAAGCGACAGACCAAAATATTGCATGCAAGGAACACAACACAGTATTTACAATGTGTTCATTAACAGGTAATTTGAACACATTTTAATATGTAATACTATTACATCTGACAAAGCAGTTTAGCCTCCAAAGTTAAAGGAATTTAAGCTTAGAAATGCAGTGGAAATTCGACTACCGGCTTTTTGTGAATTTAGCCTTATTGGGCTATATTTACTAAGTAGCACTATTCCCTGGAATGGGCCCTGCTGGTGCCTTGCGATTCCTTAAGGTGTCTTATAGAAAAGCAGCACGGAGTAAATATGGACTATGATGTAGTCACTAAAAGATTATTTCTAATCATCACAATGTATCTTTTTTTTCTATCTTCCTCACATGTGTGAAAGGGATCATAACTACTGTATATAAATTGGTTATTTTTCTCGCAATAGCTTTGCCATGATCACCTAGAAAAGTAAAGTCCCACTGCCACTATTGCCCCAAAGTATAAAACCCATATGGAGATAATCCTGGGAAATGCTCTATATTCTTTGGAGGAGGACATTCTCTTATTGTATCAAGTCTTTCAGCAACCTTTGAGGCTTGCCATATAGTCTTTACAATTCTACAGTATATTACAGTAACAATGTTCCAGCAGAATCTGGTGCTGTTACAAGATCTGGTGGCCTCCATGAGGAGTGGGTTGCATTATCCATAGAGGCAGAGAATTTTACTCTAAAAGAACATCTATAATATTATTATCGTTTAGTTGTAAAGTGCCAACATATTCAGAAGACAAAAGGTCTCTTACTGCTACATACTGTACAGTAACAGTATGTGGCATCAGTGTTTCTCCTTTGCCATGTCCCCAGATAAGTCAAGGACTGAGCTTTCTGCAAAACCCTCAAACAGGAATTGCTGTACGATAGCCTGGGTGACTTATGCTCTGAAGAGATCAGGCCTAACATGTAGCCTGATGGTACAATATTTCATGTTTTTGTTATATTATTTACAGGTCGAGCTTACTTGCCATTTCAATGAATTAGGCTTTTTATAAGGGCAGGGAGATTGTTTTTAGACAATGTATAGCAAAACCGAGAGGCAACTAAATTATCCGAGCAGTTTATTACTATTAATAGACGACTACAAGTGTTTGTTTTTCTTTTAAATGTCCTTATGGATTTGTACATTGATGTGATTGTATCCCACCACCTTGCCAGAGCTGCAAAAATCATGAAACAGGCTGTCAGCAAATTCAAGAATACTTATAGCAGAAGTGAGAATTGCATAGTACAGCTGCTAGTGAAAAGAATATTCACCCGGCTGTTTAGTTAGTGATAAGTGAATAAAACTTTAGTGGAAAAATTATAATAGTGATAATACGTACATTGGAGAGAGCCAATTCACGTTTCACCTGTATTAGACGATATTGCTCTATATTTTGTTATTTTTCTGGTTGCCTGCGCTCCCCGTATTTCTACAAACATAGTACAGCTGCTGGCAGATCCCAATCCTTGGGGTAGTTTCATCTAATCTCCTTTGGTTTCTCTTGTACCTTCTTCTAAAGTAGTGGTTTCCAAACTTTCTTACATTGTGCACCACCTGATAGAAAATATTTGCGCTGCGAACCCCCAATTAATAAATCTTATTGCCTACTTATCAGACTATTGCTAACAAAACTGTTTACCTGATACCAGGTAGTATAGTGTCCTGAGCTCATGAAGGAAACACACGCTTAAGCAGCAATTCATTCAAAATCCTAGATGTGTTTTGTTAAAATAAATCACTTGTGTAGTATTATATAATACTTACTGTGGTTTAATTTATCCTCCCCCCCCCCCCCCCCCACTCTTTATGCCCTTTTTTTTCCCAAACTTTTTTATTAGGCAGGTTGTATAATTTACATACATTGAAATGCAACAGTCGCCTAATACAACATGGATTTTTCTTTTTTAGAGGGTACTAAAGATAGAAAAGAGCTTCGCCAGAGGAGGCGAGGCCTCAGGCCCACATAGTGGGCCGGCAAGGGTGAGGCTAGAAAGAGAGGGGGAGAGAGGGGAGAGTGAAGGAGGGGGGAGGGAAGTGAGGGGAAGGAGGGGTCCCCCTCCCAGTTTCTTTATGCCCTTTTTAATGAATTATAATGTATTCCATTACATTTACAAAGTCACTGCACTTCCTCTTTTCATAATAGGCAACCATATTGTGAACCCAGGGAAGCTGGATCTTTGCTGATCCATCACGGTAGAAAGGATCAATTGGCAGCTTAAGTAATTACATTTCCCTTAAGCTAAGAAACTGCGGCATCTATACAAAAATACAAACTGCATTGTCACTATAAAGGTTCCACACTGCACCTCGGTGTGTGCACACAGCATGGGTGGTACTGCGATCAATTACTGCGGGAGCTTCCAAAGTTATGCCCCACAATGCCTTGCTGCTGCGGAAGCAAATAATTTGTGGGGAAAAACTTTTGAAACTCCTGCTGTAAGCGACAGCTATGCCACCGACACGAGTCGGGGCTTTACTAAGAGCCCAGTCCCCACGGGCTCTAAAACCCAGTATGTTTTTGGCTAACCCCTTGGAGACCGCTCCCAAGCCCCCTGTTGGGAATCAATGTTCTAAAGCATCTCTGAATGTGCCAACTATAGAAGGAAGGATCAACAGCCGGGACCAGTGTCGGAGCCGAGGAGCCCAGCCGGCCGCTGCTGGAAGGTTTGCCTGATCAAAAGTCGGGCCCAACTTCCACGTCTGGCAGCCAGGGCCTCCGTGTGCCATGTGCTCTCCTCAGTGGTGGCTCACCCAGCCAGTCCCCCCCCCCGCCCCAGGTGTATGCGGCAGGCCAATGTCGGAAGTTTGGCCAGCTCCCCTCTGCTGTGGGACACTACATGAACAAAAAGAAAGGGGGGAGGAGAGTGAGTGCGGGGGTCAGAGAGGGTATGGGGGGGAGAGTCGAGTGGGGAGGAGAAATACATGAGGGAGAGAGAGAGGGGTGAGTGAGACGAGAAGTGAGAGTGAGAATCGGAAAGAAATAGAGGGCGAGAAAGATATATAGGAAGGGGTAAGAGAGAGATGGGGGAGGGAGATGGGGAGGAGATGGGGAGGGGAGAGAAGAGAGTTGGGGAAGGGAGGAGATGGGGACAGAGAAGGATAGGGAGGGAGAGATGGAGGAGGGGGAGGGTGATGCGAGGGGGAGAGAGATGGCAAGAAAGAAGGGGAAGGGATAGGGAGATATCCTTTTGAATTTACCACTTAAAAGGCAGTAAGCTCCAAAATGCTTTTCAGAAGCAGCGGAAAAGAAGCTAAGAAAAACATTTTTGTAGGTGTTTTCCCGAAATCCTTGGCCTTTAACAACCATAATAGGTACATTATAGGCCTATGTAGTAGTGGACAGTGCATTGTTTGCACATTGTTTTACAGTATACAGGATCACATACAAAATACAGGGATACAGAAGATCAATTCCAAAGTAAAATCTAAATACAAAAGAAAGGTTGTCATCAAAGTACATTAATGTATGTATGATGCTGAAAGGTGGTGTATTAATTACTGATGCCCTTCATACCTTGACTTCATAAAGTGCAATCCACAGCAGAATTGAATGAATCCATCAGCTTTTCCTCTGTTAATTCCAATCATCTCTTCCTAGTAGCACTGCATTCTCCAGTAGATCAGGAAACACTTTAGCAATATTTAATTGTGGAGATAAACATCAATGCAAAGCACTTAGCAGTGCACACACTGGAGATACTGTACACCCAGGGGGATATGATTATTGTATTGCACAGATTGTACCTGCACATCTTC